>NW_015161949.1:1449415-1483970 GCF_001447785.1 Gekko japonicus | reverse complement strand
GCCTTGTCTGCAAGTACTTGCCTGACAATTTGTGAAACCTCTGTAATTTTCCTTTGATTGCAATGCAGCCAGGCTTTCAATACTTTCTCAATGTTTGTCAAAAAACAACACTGCAAGAATGTAAAAAAAAAAGTACTGATTAAGATCTCGGTGCAATGGGAAGGATCTAGAAAGATTTCCCATTATTACTAATATCCTAGAGACCCAATAATGCTCTGTGCTTAATTAAGTCATTCTTTACAACAGGAATAGTGTGAGTAATACCTACCTATATCCTCTTGCTTTGGATAGCTTCTGCCTCATTTAAGCTATTCTCATGTCTAGCTGCTTGACGTTACTAAAGGAACGATGGTCTCCTTACTGAAGTCTAGTGATGAGGTTAGAATCACAAGAGCATACAATTGTATCCAGCACTGTTTGTAGCTGTTCTTTTGCCAAGACAGGATGGATTCACACATTGTTGGATATTACACTACTGTAATCATTCACCTCCAGGATTTTTCTGCCCGCCACAGATTTAATGCCACCCATGTGGCTTGTAAAATGAATACTGAAGCACATCTGTTTTGCCTGAACAACTATCCCCAAATCAGGCATTTTTACTAATCAGGCATTTTTAAGACAAAAAATTCAAACTACGGTAAGAACTTTGTTGAGAATTAAAGATAATACCAATTGAAAAGTCAGATTCAGTAGGAATTTTAGTCACCAAATTAAACCTGAGTTGAAAGGTCTCCTGTCCCTTTCCTAAAGGTGCAGACATGGAGAAAGGTTTAAAGTAGAAAATGTTGGAAGATGGAACATGAGAGCCCCTTCATTCTAACATGTCTATGAATTCAATAGGATAGGCTATGAGGTAAGGATTATAGACTGATCAACACCTACTTTTAAGCTCATTACTTTTCCTCCTGGGATAGCAGCAAATTAATTTTACAACTCTTCTTAGGATGTCAATTGGCATAGCTGCTTTCAGCCTACATCAGAGTGGAAAATGTAAGATCCCTGTTTTGGGCTGTTAAGTGCATTTCTGCATTCAGAAATTAATACTGTTGGCACTGATTACTTGCAGATGCAGCATTCCTGTTTAAGGAAGATCAGCAAGGGATCTCTCATGATTAAGCAAGACACAACTAAAGCAACCCACATTGATGTCCTTAGGAACATTATATCTGATCACCTAATCTGCTCTTTCAACTTTCTATTACCTGTTTGGCTGCACTTTCTGGATGTGTATATCCAGGGACGGCCAGAAGAAAATTCCTGTTGAAACAGATAATTATGAAACCTACTTGAAATCCTTGTATCTCATGTGAATATCAGTGATAATATAGTTAACAAAAGGTCAGGGACACGTCAACAAAATAAAGGTTTAGGATCTGGTGCTGGGAAAAGTCAGAGGTAGTAAATGAAGTCTACTGTTCTTGGATATTTAAATACTGGCACATAAGTCAGCAGCTATCCATAAATTCAGAAGCAAGATAGTTTCCCATTAAAGAACAAGACAGAATAAACAAACTGGGGCAGCAAGCGAAGTGAATTCCTTAACAGTTCAAGAATATGCTGATTGAAAAGAAAAACAAAAACAAAATACATGGACAGAGCATGTACGTGTGTGTATCAAATACCCCAGTGAACTCCTTGACTTGGCCTGTATCCCATGGAGGCTTTGAACTTGTGTTCCTAGTGTTGCCCTACGAGGCCCCTATTGTGCTTTTATGAACTCATAAGTTATGAAAAACCTGACCTGTGCTAGTTGTGTGCAAAAGGGACTGAACTCTAAGGTGACTCCAAAAGATGCCAGCTCTACAGACATACGCTCAGAAGAAGGAAGCCTTCCTGTGAAACAATGTGCCCAGGGGCCCTGAATGTCACCATCCCTCCTACTTGCAGTGAGGTGAACCAGCTCCCTAGCCACATACAGCAGTGCAAAGCCAGGCTGCTACCATGCCATGCCAGAAGACAGGGGACCCGGACTCCATGAAGAGTCCCCATCCTGTGCATGTAAGCAACATGTTTTTTCCCACCTAATACATCACCTAGTCGAAACTACAGACATGAGAAAACAAGAGAACAATGCCTCTGGCCAGCAGAAGACATAATCCCATCAGGTGCCACTGTTCAAGCTAGTTTCTCATTAGAGTCAACACTGCTCACTCCACAGACCTTCAACCCCAGCAACAGCTCATTTTTGGGGATGGACTAGCAGAAGGTGTGCCAAGGCAGGTGGCCACGTTTAAGCCCACCCCTCAGCCTCCTTATAAAGGGGGGCTGCGCAGCACCAGCTCTCTCTCTCTTACTTGCACTCTTCCTCCCTTACCTGACCCCTCCCTACCCGAAGTCTCCGACTCTTGGTTGCACAGCCAGAGTCTTACCGGCTCAGGACACAGCCCTCTCCCCGCCTTCCTATAGCCCCCTCATTTTTCTGAGATTCGCTCCATCCAACTACAGGACAGGTAGAGTATCTCCACTCATCGAAATATCCTGCTAATGCGAATGTGTTCTTTGTATTCGATCAATATTTCCTAGAAGCTGTATAAGTGTGTGTATGTCTGTGTTGTTGTATGCTTGAAATACATTTAGTAAACAAAACCATCTTATACTGATATCAGTCTCAGCGTATATTTAGTGTGGCTGGAGGAAACTACACCCCTGTATACACAGATGCTTGCCCCCGCAGTTGCCTATTGCCTGATCTAAGACCATAACTCCCCATATTAATCAGCGATTCAAGGCAAGTTGGCTAACACTAGGACATTATTCCATCACATAAAAAACATTTCTGTGTATGCAAATAAAGCAGTTTAGGTCTGCAACTCAAAGGGGGGAAAACCTCCTCTGATACAATTAAACACCAAAAGGAGCTCTTTGGAACCTGATCATAATTTACTCTTTCGCTAAACAAATTTTAGAGAGGCTGAGAAGACTGCTAATGGAACAAAACCAAGTCACGTTCTTGATCTTCTCATGTATCTAATACAGTGGTACATAAATTGCTGAAAAAGAAACCAATTCCCCACTCCCCACCAGATGTGGGCTCCCACTTATTATTGCCACAGAGTGTTTGTTCAGTTGCAGCCACGTTGTCTCCTTGTTTTCATGCTGAAGCATTATAGTTAAATGCAAAATATAGTGAATTCACTCAAAGAGAAAGACACACTTCGCTGACACAAGATCAGAGGTAATAAGGTGCTCAAAACAATGGAACAAAAGTACAAGGTTAAACTGCCAGGGAACCGTGAAACTGTGCCATGATTGAAGAAATGCTTCTGACCATGAAAGGATTTCTTGGCAATAATTTTGCATATTCCATGAAGCAGGGAATGGGGAAGACTGCACATTGGGAAGAATTGAATCAGACAAGCTCATAAACATAGCACAGTATAGCTTCAGCATTGCAGCCTGCTGGACTCCAAGCTGGGTGAAGCTTGCAATGCTGTAGCCACTGCAATTTGCAGAACTCACAAGCAATATCCAGTTTCAAGAAGCAGCACACGGTTGAGGTCAAAAAAGATATGTGGCCTTGAGAATGAAATTAAAGTTTAAATTCAGGAGAGCAGGTCAGATAAATGCGACAAAGGCCGCTTTTTAGTTAAAAGGGTAAAGACTATAGTGTTTGAACCATTTTTGTAAGTAGGAAGCTTTGGTACAGGCAGGCGCTGACAGGCAGAGAGATGGAAGATAGAGGGCTCATTGAGGAAGTCAATATATCATTACTGCTCCCATCACAAGTGAAGTGGCAAAGTCTGCTGAGTTTTCCATAATGGCGTCAAATTAAGCATTCCAACAATACAGGCTATGACTTCTGCAATAGAGGCACTGACCCCATGACATCATTAAGCACTTGATATCAGGGCACATCGGCAACTTCCTTCCCTCAAAAGCTGGAATGCCCCCAAAATACTACCCTGATAGACCATTTTACAAATTTAATTTCACTCTAAGAAGACTTTGCAAACTCTAATCAGTTTAAACAAATGATCTCCCCAAGGTTTCATGTTGATTTCTTCCCCTTTACTAATGAGTAACATTTCAGGTTTTGCAAAATATACAGAAGACCGAGGGCACTGAATGCAGTGCACTCTAGAGGTATATCCTCATGACCAGTATGTTTTAATGATTTAATCTAAAATGTATTAGATCCATCCTCACCATGTTCTCAAGATCACTTGGCTTAAGAAGGTTAATTAACTAGAAACATGTTTAAGCATGCTTTTGTAAAAGGAATACTTGAATTATAAACTGTAGCTTTTTCTATCCAAATATGCACGTCTGCATTTTCTAACTGCTCCAGCATGTTTACTCTTAAAATGTTACTATTCTTTTGTACAAAGATCAAGGGGAAATCATGGTAAAACTGGATATTTGCAGAGATATGCTCCTGTTGTAAACAATATCTAAAAATTATGGATGAATTGGTCTGCTGTGTTTTTCTGGACATGGGCATTAATTAAATACATCAAATGTACTTTGGAAGAGTGGAAAATAATTAACCATTTGCATATTATACTTGTTGAAGGAAAGTGAATGAAATGCACTGTAGGATAAACAGTAGAATAACTCTGTTCCCAAAGAAAATTAGACTAGAAATGCTTAAGATCATTGCCCGTCTTTTTTAGTTGATGGCACATTCTTTATAATTTCTCTAGTATTCAAAAGAAGTTCTATTGGGACTGAACACACGGCTAGAAAGGAAGAAATACTATGTGTGTGTGATGCTTGGAAGCTATTTAAAACCTCACTAAGACCCCGGTCACACGGGCAGGAAACTGCGGGGGAGAAGCGTGGCTGTTTGCCCTGGGGCAAACTACTGCGCAGTTATGCGATCAGACCTCCTGTGGAGGTCCCGTGGAGGTTCCATGGCAAGGGAGAGGTGCCGATCACAGGACAAGCCGGCGTGCAACGAAGAAGCGCGCGCCGCGGCAAACTGTTTTGTTTTTGTGTGTACATGACAAATGCACATGCTCCGTTGGGTGCGCGTCCACAGAGACTTGGACAGAAAAACCACACCTTATTTGCAAGGGGACATGGGCGGGCGCCGGATGCCACCGGAAACGCGATCAGACGCCCGCCCTTGCCCCGCAGTTTCCGGAAACTAGTACCTCTGAGGTACTAGTTTTTTGCCACGCAGTTTCGGCTGGAAGCCTCGGTTGAGCCACGGGAGTGCTACGCTTCCCAGATGTGCTGGTGAGATCGCGCCTGGAAACTCCGCCTATTTTCCATCTCACTTGTGTGGCTTCTGTTCCGTGTGACCGCAGCCTAAGTGAAGTTCAAATAGAATGCATTTCCCAGCTTAGGAAAGGTATTGCCAGGTCTTAAAAGGTGCCTGTGTGGTTAAGAGACCCAAATTAAGGGAGCCATAAAAGGCAAACAAGCTTCTTTTAAAAAGTGAAAGGTCTGCCCCAATAAAGTTAACAGAAAGGAGCACTGGGTTTGGCCAAAGAAAAGTTATGTCAGTAATTACGCATGCAAAAGGAGAATTTGAGGAGCAGATTACCTAAAGTATCAAGAAAAACAATACACATTTTTTAAAATATATCCAGAGCAATAAACCTGCCAGAAGGGCAGCTGGGCCTATGGATTACAGAGGAATAAAAGGACTGCTAAAGGAAGATGGAGAGAGAGCAGAGAAACGAAATTAATTATTTGCATGTGTGTTTGCTGTGGAAAGTGTGTGGCATGTACAGGACAAAAAACAATTATGAGGTGACACGACAGAGATTTATAAAATTATGCATGGAGTAAAGTGAATGGACAGATATGACCCCACACATACATATTAAAACTCAGGCTGGGCAGCAGATTCGGGATGAAAAAAAGGAAATACTCCTTTACTCAATAACTGATTAAAATGTGGAATTCACTGCCAGAAATTGTAGTGATGACTACAGATGTAGACAGTTTTAAAAAGGAATAGACAGATTTATGGAGGATAGTCGTATCAGTGGCTACTAGCCATGGTGACTGAAGGGAACCTCCACATTTAGAGTCAGTAAATCTTTGAATATTATGCCAGGAGACAAAATCAGGGGAAGGTCTTAGCCTCTATGCTCTGTTGCTGGTCCCCTGGAGTAACTGGCTAGCCACTGTGAGTCAGGATGGTAGACTAGATGGACCACTGGTCCAGTATTCTTATACCAAAATAGTATTTTTGTTTTCTAATCGTGTGAACTAGTCTTCAGGTCTCCAAAATGAGAGCACTAAAAGTGTAATATAAATATTATTCTGAAGCTAAATGTGTGATGTAGTGGTTAAGAGTAGCAGAGTCTAATCTGGAGAACCAAATGTAATCCCTCACTCCTCCACAGGAAGCCTGCTGGGTGACCTTGGGCCACTCACAGCTCTCTCAGAACTCCTGCAGCCTCACCTGCCTCACAAGGTTCCTGTAATGGGGAGAGGAAGGAAATGTGTTTGTAAGCCACTTTGAGACTCTGAGAAAAGCAGGGTATAAAACCTACTCTTCTTCTTCTACTTTTAAAAGTCTACTAAAATATTTATTGAATTCCACAACATTCCTTTGTGAATTTCAACAGCTAAGTTTCAGCACATTCCCAATTTTTAAAAAATGTTTTTTCTTAAATATTCTTGCCAACATATTTTTTCAAAATGTACATCCTCTGCATATTAACCTTGGGTCATGCTTGCTACAGCTGATTCTATAGTGATTCAAGTTCCCAAATGTCTATTCATTGACAGTTTATGTACAGCTATGATTAATCTGAGCATAGTTGCTACACCAGTGGGAAAGCTTGGTGCATAATAACATGCTGCAAAGTTTGGTGCATAATAACATGCTGCAAATATATTGGCTAATCCCGCTTTAAATTTATACCAAAGGCTGGATATTTATTTATTTATTGTGTGGCAGAGTTACACACAGGAAGTATATAATTATATAAAATATGCAACCAAGTTGATACAATGGGTATGCAGACTGATTGGGCAATCCCCCTAAATATTAATATCTAGATTTTCTATCCACTCAGTCGCAGCTGGGGAGAGTTCAGAGAGCTCCATCACATGAAGGCTCGAAATGAGTCTGAAGGCTGGAAATACTCACACAACATTCATGCCTACAACTGCCTAAGTTCACTTTCTGGCACCCAAAAAATGAAATTGCATTCATACTTATTTATTTAGCAAATTTTAATGCCTCCTTTGCAGAGAACCTACGTAAGATATTCCATTTGAAGTTTCAAAGTGAGCACGAAGCACCATTGCTAACATGCATCTCATTCCAAGTGGATGCATTTCCTCTGGTCACAGTAATAACAAACTAAACCTGACCACTAGTTATATTGCTACAGAACAGATAAAACAGGCACAGTTTTAAAATCTAGTTCTCTGTTAGGATCAATAAAACAGACTTTATAGTTCTTTGGGAGTATAGCTTTGTAGCAGTGTGGCTAGGGTCCTGGACTAGGATCAGGGAGAACTGGATTCAAGTTCCCACTTTGCTATGGAAACTCACTGGATGACTTTGAGCCCACCGCTTTCACTCAGGCTAACAATGTCACAGGGTTCTTGTTGTGAGGATACGGTGGAGAAGGGAAGAATGATGTTGTAAGCCACTTTGGGTTTCCATTGAGGATAAAAGTGGGACAAACATAAATACACATTAGCTTCTAAAACACTGGTGTATAATTACACTAGCAAGCACAGTAAAGTTATTTAGAGAAATAGAAATAGAAGAGAGTCCTTACCTTGAGCAGGGTCTGGTGGGCCAAACTCTAGAGAGTATCGCAGAATGAAGTTGTTGTTCCACACATACAGCTGATTATCTCTTGGATTGTAATCCACAGCAGCAATGTAATGATACATGTTGGGGAAAGGAATATCTATATACTCTCCTCTGCTTAACCTCGTATTGTAAATGTAATCAATTGAGTTCTTGCCAGTTTCGCTTTCATTGTCTTGGTATACTGAGCGGACCACATAGAGAACCCCACATATCATAAAAGCATTGGATGCTGCCCGTTTGTCGTATGTTGTTTCCCAAGTTGCTTCAAAACGCAGAGTATATGGATTCAGCTGGCTAATAACAATCATCCCATTGTTTTGTTCTGTAGCATAAATTACCCATAAGCCATTTTCATCAACGGCCAAATCAATATCAGTCTTTCCCCCCCATCTATATGGAGAAGTGTCATGGTAGTTAGCATAATTTATAATGGCCTCGCCACTCTTAATTCTGGTCCTTAAGTCAAACTTTACGATGTTCCTGGTTCTTTCCTTGTTAAAAAAGACAGCACCATCATATACCACAAATCCAGTACCATCCACTCGATTCGGAAGCTTATATGTCGTCTGCTGGCGTCCATTTTGGAAGTCCTCTAAAGAAGCATATTCTATCAGAGTATCAGTGCGGTATGGAGTCCATGGCATGAAGTATATTTTATCTGCAGCCTGAAGAGGGTCTTTGCACCAGGCACCTGCCTTTTGTTCTGCTTCATATAAAGTTGGAGAATCCACAACGGCTTTCAACGTCCCAGGGCAAACAAAAACTAGCAGTCCAAGAGAGAAGGAAGAAAGATTTCTGTAAAATTAAAATGTTCATGCTACCAAGTAAAGGCTAGGTAAACATCATAAGTGGCTATACAGAAGAAAACATACTTTTAACTGGCAACAGTGGTTGATAAATCATACATAACCAATGCATGTGCTACCCTTTGCTTGTGTCTTGATGCTATCACAGTAACCAGTATGTGATAAGCTTTCCCTTTCATCACCCAATGTTCTATGGCATACCAAGGTAACTGGAAATGCGGAACTACACTTGCTGTTATAAAGCCATAAACTTTTTACAAAATTGGAAGGTTAGGAATAAGAGTGCCTCAACGTATGACAAAAACTAAAATGATACAAAATTAAAAATGAGATTTATAGAGATCGTAATTAGAAGCAACAAAAATAAAGGACAACCAAAGCAATGGATGGAACAGACCAGGAAGGAACCCTTGTAACCATGGCATGCTATGGAGAGGGTTCTGGAAGCCAAGCAAGATGAGGTTTAAGTAACAAGAAGTATTCGAGGGTAAGAGAAAGACAGGGAAAGAGAAAGGGAGGAAGAAAGCAAAGGGAGCGTCCTTCCCAGAGCAGGTACGTCAGACAATAAATCCCACCACCTGCTTTAAGCAGCCAAGTCAGTTTATTGCAAAGTTGGTTTCTTTATGAGGTGTACTTATGAGATCCTGCTGATTATCATAGTATCAGTGTTGAGGGGAGGGAAGGGGAGAAGGTTAACATCCATAAGGCACATAACAAGGAGCTGGGAGGGGGTTGGACTATGTGCATTATTTACCTTTTTGCTCCACTTCTATTTCAAGCATCGGAAGAAAAATGAAAAAAGTGCAAGGGAAAAAAAAAGAAGATTAACACAAATTGACTATTAGGCGAAGATTAAATTAGTTAACAGATGTTTAACACAGGGAGAATAAGAACTGCACTACACTGGATAAAGAGAAAACAGACAACAGGAAAACCTAGCAGGAGAGAGATTCTACAGTTACATACGTGAACGTGGATCAATCATTTTAGTAGGTTAAAGAAGCAATACAGAAAATGCTGGGATGTAGTTTCACTTAGTCAACCTGAATAAATAATGAAAGACTTGACTAATGCATGATATACATACCCTTTCCATTCCCAAGCCAAAAGTAAAACCCTAACAACTTCATCTTAAAAAGAAAGCTTCTGCTATAAATATGCTTTGCATATGTGTTTGTGTTATACTACTTTTGTTTCTTGTAAGGAATTTTTTTTTGCAGAATGTAATTTTCAATCTTGCATGGGAAAGCCTCTCTAAAAGGAATAAGAGTCAACCTCTAGAAGAAAGAAGCAAAGAACAATAAGCAACAGCAAAGGAGGGGAGGACCATGTAGCTCCCACAGACATCCTTCAGCAGCGAACAAGCCCAAATTGGGAAGCTAGTGACCAAAACAAATCTTATCAAACATCAGATTAGGCATACACCTGTATCCACCCAATAAAACAAACATTTAAGGGGGGGGGGGTCACTTAGCTAGCAAAAGTCATTCTTCGTGTGTCTTGAGAAAGTAGTTCCAATAATGCAAGGCTTTCTCACTTATACAGCTTCCCCAATAATTTCAACAGCAGAAACTGATTCTTACATACGTAGCCTTGCACAAGTGAATCTACCTTACGTCACTTGAAATTAACAGGAACATAGGGGACCCTGGGTTGACGAAGAATATATAAACTGTTTTGTGTCCAATAAATAACAGCTACAAAACTCTATTGCTAAATATTCCCTAAAATATTCCTTGGAAAAAGCTAGTCATATCAATTTGTATGCAGCCTGCATCAATGTCAAGATTATACACCAAAAAGTTTATACAAAATATACTTAAAATATTAAGTTATGGAATAAATACAGTATTTGCTATCAAAATGGTGTATAATGATTTTTCACGACAATGTATGATCGTTATGTGAAACGGTCAAGTTTCACAGCACTATAACATGATCTATTTTAGGAATCTGTAGAAATAAACCTCTTGCAACCCATAAGGGTTCTGCACATCAGATTGCACAGTTAGCTGCTCCAGTCCTATTAATTTCAGTGGCATAACCAGTTTTCTCTAGATTGCAATATTCTTATTATTGACTTATATATGGCATACATTTCAATATTGCAACAATTCAGTATTCAAGTGAATTAAATATATTCAAGTACAGAGCACAAAAATTTGGAAGCTTCTTAATTTAGTGTCAATGACTTCTAGATGATTCTGTGCATGAGCTCACTTCACATTTAAAAAGAGGAATATTGTATCTGATTAGAATAAAGGATAGAGGAACAAACATATAAAGAAAACAACAACAAAATGCATTAGTGGCATGTCTGCTGTGGCTACACTGTATACAGCTGTATATTTTCAGGAGCAGATAAGTTTGCGAAAGCAAATAAAAAATGCGAAGCCCAATCAGTACAACTGGAGAATAAAACACTTTAGAATATTTTTCACTGAATTCCTGGGTCCAAGCAAAGCTTAAAATAAAATGTCATGCACAGATGTAGAAAAGTGGTGCTTCTGATGTGCTTATTAATTCTAAAAGGACTGACTTGGGTTATTCGAAGTATCAACATACATTGTGCAGTATAACTGAAAGAAATGTCAAGTGGGATACTCTCAATTTCTCTGTAATTAAATCAATAACACTTTTATTCAAGGACAAAGCATTTTAGGCTTTTTTACAATTTTAATTTTAGTGGCAATTCATCTGAAGCACCTCAAAACATCTTTCTTCCTGAAAAGGGGGGGGGGACTCTGGCAACAGATTTTATTTTTAAGAAACAAACAGAACCAGCTAGTGGCTGAGGATATATTTTGGAGGGATGTGAGGATCAGGAAAGCTCACTCAGCTGTACATAATCTTCCCAATATTATCATATCTAATGCAGACCTGGAAGATGTGAAGAAACTGGCAAGTTTTAAAATGCGTAAATGGGTTATACAGCATAGAATACACAGAACTCTAGCTCTTTACTATGCAATCCAATGCACTGTTTTAAGTTTCACAGAGTAGGATGTCGTTTGATTGAGATGAGGACCTGAGCTTGCTGATTTTTAGTTAATAATTTTAGCTAGATAAGCTATCTGAACAATGATAAGATTGCAGGAATATTGCAATATCTAACTACTGTAGTAAATATCTTCCTGACCAGATTTTCCTCATTATTCTATAATATATATTCTAGGAAAAAAGGATAGCTGGCACTCTCTTATCTTAGGCCAGTTCTTTCTTTTTAACTTTTAACTGAAGATTTTAATGTTGCATTGTGCTAATATCATTGCCTGGGAAAGTTAGCACATTTATACTGGCTGTGATAACTCTCTGAGGCAGAAACAGCGAGTTGTCCTGCTGTTGCATACAAGAAACAGAGAAGTGAAAATTGTTAAAAGTAAGAGAAAATATAAGATGAGACAGGTATCAGCCAAGAATGAGTGCAACTGTGCATTGGTCTATCAGGTTCAGGACCCCTTTCCACAAAAGACTGAGATGCATGTAAACCTTTCTGGAGTTGGCCTGCTGCGTGCAAGCACCACACTGTGGTGGCAAGTGGCTTTGCCGTGTTTTTAACTGGTGCTCCCTTTGAAGTAACAGAAAAGTGTGAAAAACATTTCCCTAAACCTTTCAGGTACATAAAGTGAATAAATCTTAACTGCATATTTGATCATGTTAGGAGCTTCCCACTGATAGCACACAGTTGCTGCCATAGATATGCCCATTAGGTTGTTATTCAGCTATTTACCTTCATCCATCTTAAGGAGACTGAAGTGGGGGGGGGGGGGGAAGGGAAACCCCTATATGTGATGCCTAGTTTGCTGCCCTATATAAAGCTGGACTTTGCACTCTACGGTTAAGTTCCTTAACACCCATTTCCCCTCATTTCTATTTCCTATCTGAAGGGGAAATTAAGAACATTACAGAGGGGGAAATTAAGAACATTACAGAGATCCTTCCAGATCAAACGGTGGGTAGAAATCATATAAGTAACCAGCATTGAACTCCACGGATTTACAAGAAACAAAATCACTATCCTTCTTTCACTTTCTTTTATATACAATCACTAACAGTCTCAGTAGCCTGCTAGGCTATAAATCGAAGTAAATAAATCAACTAGATGAATTTTATGGCTCCCTGGGAGGTGAATGCTCTTTTCACCTTTGCAGACCCTGCAGTATTTCCAAGCATTCAGATGAGAAAGCTTTTTTTTAAATGTATCCTAAACTAACAAGTAACTAACTCTTTTCTTGGAAGTTATGGGGTTCTTTTAAGTATCCTTTTCACACTGCTGTTTGGCATACCATGCCCCCCCCCCCAGAAGCCTAAATAATACCCTTAAATAGTAGTGCCACCAGCTCTGGGTTGGGTAATACCTGGAGGTTTGGGACAGGGTTTGGGGAGCAGAGGGATTTCAATGGGGTATAATGCCATAGATTCCATCTTCCAAAGCAGTCATTTTCTCCAGGTGAAACTATCTGGGTCACCTGGAGATCAGTTGTAATCCCATGAGAGCTCCAGCTACCACCTGGATATTGGCAACTCTATTAACTAGACTTGACAGCAAATGAAATGTTGCATGATAATATGCTAGCTTGTGTTCCATGTAGGGCTATGTTTGAAACTGTGCAAAAAGAACAGTTTACAAATGATCACAGAATATCACTGCAACCTTATAAATTGGTTTATTTGCCCCAGATCACACTTCAACAGTTTTGAAAGAGCTTCACTTGCTGTTAATCAGTTTCCAAGCACAATGCAAAGTACTGGTTCTTACATACAAAGGTCTAAGTGGACTGGGATTGGGGTACCTTAAGGACGGATGTTAGGTGATTGGCCACAAAGGACAATCTTGTTTGCCCTCTCATTTGTGGAACTACTCTCCACCACTACCAACCTGGCATCTTTCCTGCAAACTTCAGTCCAAATAAAAATATTGTTATCTATCCAGGCATGGGTGACTTTTTTTCTTTGCTGGTGTACTACTGGTCACCATTGTGTGATTAATATACTTGTTCTTATATATACTACTTGACTGGATATGTATATTTCAGTTTTATCTGCTACATTGTATTTAAAAATATGTCTGCTGCTTCTATTGATCATTGCTTTAGTTTTGCTCCCACTGCTGGCTTGATTGGGTTGATTGTTAAGTTGCATCATTTCCTCTTGTGCACTGGCTTGGAAGATGAGAGGCCGTAGAGATAACATCCAAATAAATAAACAAGGGGGAGAAAAGGTTAATTCATCAAAGTCAAGTATGAGTCTATAAAAACTATGACTGCATTTAATAAACAGTCAACCCTCTCAAACTCACTAATCAAGCTCAAAAGTGAATGTATTATATACCAGCTGTACTAGTGAAGAAGGAACATGGCAATACATATGTATTACTGATACAGATGATCTCTGTCCATGGCCTAGAACCTGAAACACACGATGGATTGTAAGTGCATGTGTTAATTTCAACGCAGAAGACTGAAGCGGTTCACCACTGAAGCAAATAAACAAGATGCAAAACCTTAAGAGCAGTGTCTGAATATTTAACATGTAACTGTCAACTGTGCAGCAACAGCTGAGTTTCTGAAATGAATTTCCAATAGTTCAGAATTCTAGGCACTGAAAGGAATGAAATTTGAGCACTGCAGAGCATGTACAGCTCTCAAGCTATACAAACTTTACAACTCCACTACAGAAAGAATGAGAAACCTCACAGACTGATAACACAATGATCACAGTAAAAAACTTTGTTATCAGGAACTCATGAAAAATGGGGGTTGCCAGTTAATCAAATGTGCCAGATACTTAAGTTTATTGCTCTGCCCCATCCCACTACCCACAGGAAACCCCATCAACCAACCCTTACCCAACCAGGGATGTCATGGCAATAGAACCAACACCTCCCCCCCCCCCATCCACAGATCCAACCTGTGCAGGCGACAGATAAGAGGACCAACTGTCTGGGAGCCCTCCAGCAGAGCTGGCTCCCAACACTTTGAGGAAGGCTAAATACATGCCAATAAAGGTTGTCTGCCTGAGGAAGGCTGAAAGGAAGCAGGCACCTGAGGATGAAATCAGCTGTCAGAAGCCCAACAATGGCTGGAGGCATCAAGCTGATTTGCTAAAGAAGCAGGGGTGGGGTGTGCTGAGGCTTGAAGATGCAGGGGTAGGGCATCTCAGGGGGGAAGAGCTTGCCCCCTGGTTGATACCAGATAACAACATTTTAGATAATCAAGTGCTGGATAACAAAGACTTTTTCTGTATTTGGAATTTAGAGAGAGAAGAAAAAAATAAAAATAAGATTAATGTGGATAAGCAGGGATATTCATACAAGGCTATGAAGCTCATTGGGACTTTATTGTTAGATATTTTAAAGGCTGTCACAAAGATGTGACAATTTATATGACACACAATTAATTTTAGAACCACTGCTTTTTACACTACCGTTTGGGCACTTAAGTCTCCTTTCTCAGCTTTATAAAACCTGGAAATCCATACTTGCGTTTCCCCAATAATAAACCCATAATTCACTAACTGAGATGTATATTTCTCCAACTATTAAATTAATATCATGTGATAACAGTCATATGATTTAACAGAGATGTTTTAAAGTAGACATGATGCAGGAATTTAAATGACTAGTGTACATACTGCCTGACATGTATGTAAGAGAACTGAATTACTAAGCGGCAATATGAATTGTCTTAAAATCTTCAAGTTGTATAGTTTTTTCCTACCTGGCAGGATATAACAGGGTCTCTAGTACAGAACAAAGCAATGTCTAAACTCTACTACTAAACAAAACAAAAAGCTGCAATTCAATCTTTCATGCATGACTGAGGCATGCTGGACCTAGAGTTTCTCTTGTTATTTTGTCTAGTAGTATCTGGTAAAATCCAAAAAAGGTGCACATTGAAATTTGATGCAGTGGGCTGATGGGACTGTTGTTGAGAGAGGCTGTAATCCTGCACCCAGCTACATATGCTTAAATGAATTCAATATATACAAAAACATGTAAGTCAGTGCAGGATTGCAGCCAATGTTAGTATATCTAAATATTATTCTATTATAATTTGACCTTGTAATACAAACAAGAAAATATTATAATTCACTAATATTAAGTCACATTCGAAGTCTGCCAATTCAAGCTCTGAATCTGATTCCTGAATCAGAAAAGATGGATTTCAGCCCTTCCCAAGGCAACTATTATAAGAGGACAAGTAACAAACAATATATGAATTTTATATATTTTCCAAAGGAGTAAAATAACTGTATGTTAAGAGTTCTGCATAGGCAATGCCGTGCAGAATATCCTTCTGTTAACTGCAAAAGAAACAAATTTCTTGAGAGATAGAAAAACCCAATCAGCAGGACATATCCATACTTGTCTCCCTAAAAATAGCACAGAAAATGATCTGAAATCTGAAAATAACATTTGTATAATTTTGACTTTTTATTGCCTCATTCTATAGGAACAGGACCAAGGCAAATGCAAACATCTCGACATTCTGGCCTTATTGTAGGGTTGCCAACCTCCAGGTGGGGCCTGGAGACCTCCTGGAATCACAACATCTCTAGACTACAGAGATCAGTTGACATAGAGAAAATTGCCATTTTGGAGGGTGAACTCTGTAATTCTACCCTACTAAGTTCCCTCCTCAAACCCCACCCTCCCTGGGCATCACCCTCAAATCTCCAGGAATTTCCCAACCTAGAGTTGGCATCCCTCACCTCATGTCTTGAAATCAGTCACTGCCTCTTTCTGGGGATGTAGGAATAGAAATTATGACCTTAATGTAGAGGTGACTTTGTGAAATGAAATGGTTTTTGTTAGATAGGGAAAACAATATTTCTCCTCAAAAGTTATACACAAAACATGATTACAATGAGCCACCAATGAAAGACACAGGAAGACAGTCACTAACATCAGCACACACAGTAGGCTTCCAACCCTACTGAAGGCACAGGAGAAAAAAATCACAACAAGCATCCCTTCCACAATGATACCAGAAAACACAGCAAGAATGAAAGGAAAAGATGATCAGTGTTCAGCCTTTGACTCAGTAAAGCTAATGCAGTGATTTAGTATTGAGCACTGCCTAGATGTTTTAGATTAGTTTTTTTTTAAAGATGCATAACTAAACAAGTAGAATCTTGATATCACTTATTTTAAAAATTGTACGTTCCTTTGATTTTTGATGTATGAACAGTGCTAACCTTAAAGTGCTATATCTCATGAAAGGAGAAGCAGACAATTGCTCTGTTTTTTTAAAGTTTGAAGAGCTGCTGTGTATTAAGAACATTAATCTCACATTTATAATAAATGGAAGCACAATCAATGCATTGCTGAAGTTTACTGTTACAAGCAACGACCTTCCTCTAATGGAAAATATGAGGCTAAGCGAGAATCTTATTTTGAGGAACAACATTATGAAGGAGAAAACAAAAGCTTTTCAGAAATGGGATGAATCAGCTCTTTAGAGACAAGGCAGGCAGCGCAAGTCTCATGGACTGCATAGGGCCTGCCAAAGCTCTTCCCCTCTGCAGATGGGAAGGAATTATAAGAGCACATGGAGAAAAAAATAGTATAGAAGCTATACTAGTATAACACGTTCCTGAATCTAATATTTTCAAGCTGTGGAATTCTGCAAATTAAACAAAAAGATTAAATGCAAAATTCTGTAAAAGTGATCAAGTACAAAGCTCACGAGCTTCTATATGAACACTTCAAAAAAACTCTACAAAATCAAATAATAATTGGGGAAAGAGTCCCTAAATATTTCCATGGAATACAAACACCCAAGCTGCCACAGCAGGGAGTCTTTTCAAATGGCTGAAGATTAAAATGGAAGCCAGTGGTTTCTTTAGAAAACTACAAGCCAAGCCAATTTGTCAGGAACTGGTATTGGGCAAAAGTACAAATTCCTATCTAGCCTTTGAATAGCTAATTCAAGTTTGTTTTTGTGGAAAATCAACCCTAGTAGCCTTAAAAGCCAAACACTTAAGAACACAGACAGACACTTGGCCAGCATTACATTATGGCTCCTTTCCACAGTTTGTGAAGCTAATTGGAGGCCCTAGTTTGTAAGTGCTCCGCATGCATAATAGTTCTCAGGCCATAAACGTATGCTCTTTTTGTGAATGTGGCATGGCTCCGGCATCAATTGTGAAAGCTAGAGGAAGTGAACAAGAACAAATAGCGAGTACTTACTGTAAGGGACACATTCATATTGGACTTCGAGGTATTTGTATGTTCCAGGGCAAGGATCAGGAAACACATCTGACCCAGTAACTACTATACACTGAGTTCGGTTGTTGCACCTGTAAGAGGGAATGGAAAGCAAAGCAATTAATTCAACTAAAATTCATTTAGGATAAGTTTTTTTATTGATTTGCTTTCTTTATACCCCACTTTTCTCTTCAGTGGGACCCAAAGCAACGTACCACGTTTTCGCCTTCTTCATTTTATCCTCACAACAACCCTGTGAGGTAGATCATGCTGAGAGTGTGTGACTGGATACCCAGCAAGCTTCCATAGCAAACTGAGGATTTGAACCTGGGTCTCCCAGATCCTGGTCTGCCACACTAACCACAATACCAAATTCCCATCAATGAAATAACAGATTTGAGTTTTGTGGAAAATCAATCCTAGTAGCTTCAAAAGCTGGATCAGTGTCTTTTGGCTTTTCCCACAGTTTACACTGGCTCTCTTTAAAATGTGTATTTCTTATAGATCTATCAGTGCCTTGAGTATTTTTGCATACAGCCAGGGGAAACTGCAGTGCGTGATGCTTTGTAGTAAAAACTTCCAGGTAAAAAGTTGACTCAATAAATTTTATATAAATGAGACTGATAATCAAAAGCTGTTGGTTTGTGTAAGTCTGGCGTTTTGCAGAAGGATTTAACAAACTCTAGAGAGGATCTTTCCTTTGATGACTTGATCATTAAAATTAGGAATTTTAAATATGGCTAAGGCACAGTTGGTCAAAATGAAAACAAAGCAAAACTAAACTATCCGTTGCCCTAAAAGCAAAGGATGGACGAAAGAAAAAAGATCGGAAACAGTTTGGTAACTAAACAAAGAAAGCTTGGCTGATCTCCTGGGTGAGTTCTGTTTGTCAGTAAACTGAAGGAAAGGAAGCCAGATCTTAAAATAATAGTCTAGCCTTTGACTTCAGCCGTACATCTGAATACCCTCGCACAAGTTGAGGCGATCTGTCTTGTGTCAGGGAGCTTCTAACATCTGTCTTCTGCCAACAGGTGCAAGATCAAGCTATATTTTAAATTCACGCTGCTGTGCAAATATTAAAGCCAGACTAACTGCAAAATTTCCATATGACGAGAAACCCTTACCCACCTCTCTCTCTACTCAACAGCTTTGGGAAGGGAGATTTTTGGGATACTATCGAAAGCATCAGGAATGGTGCAGATTTCTTTCACAGCCGGCAACATTATAGATCTCAGGCGATGAGTGCTCTCTGTATCTGTGATGCTTTCACAGTGATAATTTAATTATTTATTTGATTTTTAGCTCTCCCTCCCCTGTACAACATGGCTCAGAGTGGGTAACAACATGTACATAAGAATATCTATAGTTATATTATTAAAATACTAGGAGAAAGGCCCGTTGTGGGAAGAAATACAACGAGCTCTAGAAAGAGGTTCCGGGTGAGTGTCCCGGCTGCGGCTTGAAATCTCTGTGTGGACAGATGCTTTGGTCACGCCAATTGATTTTACAAACGATTACACTTTACATTTTCATTCAGGATTGGGTTTGGGGGGGTTGGTTGGTTGTTGTTGTTGTTGTTTTTTAAAAAAACCTGTTTGGGTATTCATTCCCATATGGAAATGCCAGGCCTTGCTGCCTTACAAAATGTTAGAAAATCTTGCAGATCCAGGCTCACATTTGAAATGCTTCATTTCCTTCTGCTTAGCTATAAGGCAGGGCTGTCTCATATTGCTGGCCCAACTGGGTAGTATGGGAGGAGAATTGCCTGGTAACAGGTATGCCTCCCTCCACCCTGACTTATGCTGATTTGAGGCTATGCAGTGGCAGCTAAGGTAAAAAAAGCACTTCTTTCTGGGTTCCAAGGGTCTGGAAAGTGGTTCCATAGCCAGTTACAGGACTGGCAAATCTAGGTTAGGAAATACCTGGAGATTTTGGGGCTGGAGCCTGGAGAAGGCAGGGTTTGGGGTGGGGAGGGACCTCAGCAGGGTATAATGCCATAGAGTCCACTGCCCAAAGCAGCCATTTTCTCAGGAGAACTGATCTTGGTCATCTGAAGATCAGTTGTAGTAGCTGGAGATCTCCAAGTGTCACCTGGAGGTTGGCTTATGTGGGGAGGGACCTCAGCAGGATATACTGCCATAGAGTCCGCTGCACAAAGCAGACAGTTTCTCCAGGAGAACTGATCTTGATCATCTGGAGATCAGTTGTAACAGCTGGGAGATATCCACATGCTGCCTAGAGGTTGGCAATACTTAGGGGAAGGCCAGGTTTGTTGAAGGACTTCAGTGAGGTATACTGCCATACAGCTCCCCCTCCAAAGCAACCATTTTCTCCATCAGGACTGATCTCTGTAGTCTGGAGATCGATTGTAATTCAGGGAGGTGCCCAGGCCTTTTCCCCAACCTCCACATTTGACAGTTTAATGGATTAACACTTCAGCTGACTCCCTGCTAATGCCCCACGGCCTCTTGGGACTCCCAACTTGGGAGCTGTAGTTCTAATTCCCTTTGCTATTGTTGTAATAAAGCCAGCTGAGAACTAGAAGAAGAAGAAGAGAAGAAATTGGATTTATACCCCACCCTTCACTTGGAGTCTCAGAGCGGCTTACAAACTCCTTCCCCTTCCCCTCCCCACAACAGACACCCTGTGAGGTAGTTGGGGCTGAGAGAACTCTGACACAAACTGCTCTTTTTCAAGGACAGCTGTGCCAGGGCTTGTGACTGACCCAAGGTCACATCAACAGGTGCAAGTGGAGGAGTGGGGAATCAAACCCGGTTCTCCCCGATTAGAGTCCGCACACTTAACCACTATACAAAACTTCAACTCCCAAGGTGCAACGTGTCAAAGTATGGGTGTAAAAATGGAACAGCCAGAGAGATGGGCCAAGGCAACTTCCCCAGTGGCCAATGGGAGAGTAGGTGAGTCGTTGCCAGCATGGCTTGGATTTTATATATTATAGATTAAAACAATAAAACAATCCTTACAAAAGATGGCATATAAAAAGTGGGCACAATCTAGTGCCTCTTACAGGGAGAATAAATGATCTGTTAGTAAAAAGTTTAAGCACTGGAAAAGGGGAAGAAAGAGGAAAGAGAAGAAGAAGGAAGGGAAAGGAAGGGGAACAGAGGCCAACAGAATGAAAACCATCCCTGTCTTCAACCGTAAACCTGGCAGAATATTTCCATCTTGCAGGCCCTGAAGAACTGCATCAGATTATACAGGGCCTGGATTTTGCTCAGTAGAGCATTCCAGAAGGTTGCGGACAGCTAGGTGGTTGAGACAGGTAGGGAACCAACTGCCTAACCTGGCGCAGATTGAAGAACCCCAGCCTGGCCACATTTGTGACTTTAGCCTCCACTGAAAGGGTGACATCTAAAGTCACACCCAGACTTCTGGCGGTGGATACTTGTGATAAGGACACACCATCAAGGGTCAGAAGTTGACACCTTAATCCCGAATTTCCCCAACCCAGCCACAGGACCTCCGTCTTATTTGGATTAAGTTTCAGATGGCTCTGTTTTAATCAACCAACCACAGTCTCCAGACATCTGGCCAAAATGTCGGGAGCATCATTAGGCTGGCCATCCATCAACAGATATAGTTGGAAGTCATCTGCATACTGGTGACATCCTAGCCCAAAACTCTGTACCAGCTGGATGAGGGGGTGCATATAGATGTTGAATAACACTAAGGAGAGAGTTGCCCCTTAGGGAACCCCACATATCATGGTGAGGCCCACTCCCCTAGCGTCCCTGACCTTGGAGACTATGACTTCATGGCTGTCCGTAGCAATGTTATCAAATTTCTTAATTCCTTCTGGTTTGTCATGAACAACACAGTCACCATTTTGATTTTTTGTGACTCAAACCCCAAGACTTTATTTGGTATCAATTGTTGTTTTCTCATGCCAAATTTTTCCTGTGAATATCAACATATTGTGCAATGCTATTTTTTGTCAATTGAATACTATTGTATGTAAATAGCATAAATGGGATAAAATAGCATAAAAGAAACCAACATACCTGGAATACAAGTAATAAAACTGGCAGAAGGAAAGGCATAAAACAGCTTTAAAAGTTTCTAGCCATTATAGCAGTGAACGTGTGGACAATCTCTGGTGAACTCTTGGAAGCAAAAATAGCAGAACAGAGTTTCATAGGTCTACATCGCTCCTTGTCTTGTTTTCTTTTATTAGCCAGAGCACAATACATTATTTTAAGTTGCATATTTCCCTGCTGCAACAGAATGTTGCAAAGTTTTCTGAAAGGTTCAAAGTTCACACTCCATGTAATTGTATTGACACACGTATGCAATGCTAAGTGTATGTAGAAAACAGCAGGACCACTAAAACAGCTGACTGACCATAGCAGCAACCACTAATGGTATTTCTGCTTAATCATTCTCACTATTTGTAAAAATGTCCTAAAGGAAGTTACTGATACTAGTTTATTCATAAACATACTAGTTTCCATTTCAGCTATTATGGCCCTGCAGTGATGCTTTAATAACAGTGGCTGCATATTAAAGGCAAAATAATACAACATATTTTCATGCATTAAATAATAGGTGCGGCACTATTCAGTATCTGTGTACATTGGCTGTTAGCATACATTACATGTGTACCCAATAGGGGTGCCTGTCTCCAGGTGGGACCTCTGGGTCCCCTGGAATTACATCTCATCTCCAGACTACAGAGATCAGGTTCCCTAGAGAAAATGGATGCTTTGGAGGGTGGTCTCTATTGCACTATACCCCGCTGAGATTCCTGTCGTCCCCAGGCTCCACCGCAAAATTTCCAGAAGTTTCTCAGCCTGGAGCTGGCAATCCTAATGCCCAGTGCTTGAGCTTGGCTGTCAAACATATCTGTTTGGATAGTAGAAATCTGCATGTCTTAAATGAAAACTGGATCAATGAACACAATTTTAAAAATTAATGTCTTTTGAATAAAAATATTATGTTTCACTCGTCTGTTCTGGAAGGACTTGAACATGGATACCAAGGACACCTTGTCTGGGACAGTTCAGAATTTCAACGTTTTTGTGTGTCTGACCCAGGTTGTGATGGGCCCAATCCGAGAAAAAGGGTCTATGCCAGTGATGGCGAACCTTTTAGAGACCGAGTGCCCAAGCTGCGACCCAAAACCCACTTATTTATCGCAAAGTGCCAGCACGGCAATTTAACCTGAATACTGAGGTTTTACTTTAACCAACTCATACATTAACTTAAAATGATCCAAACAAAGTAAGGAAAGCAATCCCAAATGCTTTCATTTACTTAAAATTATTTGGCAGAGAATTCAACACTTTAATGATGGTCTGGGCCTGGCTGGGGCAATGGCACGCGTGCCCACAGAGAAGGCTCTGAGTGCCACCTCTGGCACCCGTGCCATAGGTTCGCCACCACTGCTCTATGCTGTACCTAGTTGTTTGCACTGAGCCTTTCTGCGAGGTATAGTGACCGTACCTGCTTAAGACATAGGTCAATGTGGCACCAAGTCTATGAATAGGTACAGGATAAATTAAAAAAGACTACCCACAGAGACTTAAGATTCTGGAAGTGATCAGAACAGTTGCTTCCTGGCAGAATCCAGCACCATTGTGTGTTACAGAACTCGGTAATTGAAGAGATGCCTTGCTTGGGGGGGGGGAGGGGCGCCTTGAAAAGCATCTGACAAAGCATACTATAGAGCTTCTTTGAAAGCCTAGGAGGTGGTCATGATAACGGGGAGTAAATCTTTCTTTTCTCCTACCACTGCATCAGCTAGTTCGTATCTGGTTCAGTTGTTTGGGGTATTTCGGCACTTGTTGACTTCTGAATCTGAGTCTTTAAATTTAGCTATAACACCTGGGAGTTGTGACGGCCATCTTGGTAATTAATCTCTTAAGGAGCAGATTAATGAGCCCTGTTGTTCATTATAAATCAATCATCAACACTGGAATACTTTCCTTAGCCACTAAAGGAGGTGGTTGATCATTCACAACTTTAAAAAAAAAAAAATTGCTGGTGAAATAATATGGCCTATGGTCCAGCCTCTAATCAACTCTCCTCAGGCTATTTTGTTGATAGGGTGGTGGCAAAGCAATTCTAGGTCTTTCTGGATGACACATCTGTCCTTGATGCTTTTTAGTATGGTTTCCCACTAAACTATATGATGGAGACAGCATTTATCTATTTATTTAAAATGTTTATATTCTGCCTTATCTCTTCATATTCGGGTTGGCTAACAAAATAGTAATAGGTGCAATATATATATTTTGGATACATGCCACAGTAGTCTCAAGACTAACAGTAACCTCTACTATTGTAACATGCTCTACATGGGACCAATGTTCCCTCTAAGCTGTGGAGTCTTGTGAGCAGAAATTCTACTTGGTGAGCTACTGGCATTAAATTTGTGAGCAAGCGATTTGGCTCCTGCATAAATTAGTTTGTTCTGGAGCCATCCTTTCTGAGCTAAGATGAAAATGTGTGAGCCGGAGGCTAAAAAACTATGAGCTAGCGCACACTAACTCAGCTTAGAGGGAACACTGCATGGGACTGCCTTTGAAGACTTCTGGTACTGAAAACTGCCGCTTAGTTACTACCAGGAGCTAGACAGAGTTACCATGAGGCACCAATTCTGCAGATCCTCTATTGCAGGGGTGGCCAAAATGTGGCTACATGCGGCACTTTCACACATACTGTGCAGCTCCTGGCAGGATGGCTGGGGAAGCGAAGGGGAGGCATGCCTCCCTGATTGGTCTTCTCTTCCCCAGCCAGTGTTCTCCTTTGGGGGGGGGAGTAGAGAAAGAAAGCAACTTTAACTTTAAATGTGTTCTCAAAGCCCCCCCGCCTGGCTTGGAGAAGGCATTTGTCTCTTTAAATCCCTTCTCCAAGCCAAGCCAGCTGGCCTGGGGGGAGGGGGGGTTTGGAGGTGCAATTAAAGTTCAAGTTGCTTTCTTTTCACTTCTCCCTTCCCCATCTATTTGATCTCTCTCTCTCTCTCTCTCTCTTTCTTTCTTTCTTCTCTCTTAGACAAATAAATACCATTAGCAAACAAATAAAAATGATTGGACAAATAAATATCACTATCAGTATCTGTTTTTACCCCTTTTGTTTTTATTTTTGGCAGTCTCACTCAAAGTTAATGAAAAGCAAATTTGCATAATTTAAAATAAAAACGTGTGTGCAATATATGTTAATGTCTTGCGACTCTCAAATATCTGACACTTATTCTATACTAGGAATAAGGCCCATTGTGGAAATAAATACAATGAGCGCCAGAAAGAGGCTCTGAGAGAGTGCCAAGGCCGTGGGCACTCAGCATCAATTTGCCATGGCAACCTCAGCAGGGTATAAGGACACAGAGTCCACCATTTTCTCCAGGGGAACAGATCAATGCCATCTGGAGAGCAGTTGTAATTCTGAGTGATCTCCAGCCCCCACCTGGAGATTGGCAACAGTGGTTCCCCATGAGGGACTGGCTGGTTTGGAGGGCAGAGTCTATGGCATTGTACCTGTCTGAGGCCCCACTCCTCCTCAAACCTCACCCTCTCCAGGCTCCATCTCTCAAATCTCCAGGATTTTCCCATCTGGAGTTGGCAACCATATCTACTTCCCAGCCAAGCATCAACCTACCTTCATTTCCCCCTCATGTTTTCCATCTCTCCCCCCACCTGCAGCCTCTACCGTGCTCTGAAGCTCTGACTGCCATGGCACATTGGCGGTCATGGGGGGGGGGGATCTCAGCATGGTATAAGGACACAGAGTCCACCATTTTCTTCAGGAGAATGGATCAATGTCATCTGGAGACTATTTGTAATTCTGAGTGATCTCCAGTCCTCACCTGGAGATTGGCAACAGTGGTTCCCCATTATGGAATGGCTGGTTTGGAGGGCAGAGTCTATGGCACTGTACCTGTCTGAGATCCCATCCCTCCTCAAACCTCACCCTTTCCAGGCTCCATCCCTCAAATCTCCAGGAATTTTACACCTGGAGTTGGCAACCCAATCTCCTTCCCAGCCAAGCATCAATCGACCTTCATTTCCCCCTCACTGTTCAGCTTTCCATTTCCCCCCCTGCAGCCTCTACTGTGCTCTGAAGCCTTGGCTGTCATGGAGGGAGGGGCCTGTCAGCAGGATAGAAGGACACAATGAGTTTTCTCCCAAGGCCAAAATAGATGTGGAAAGGCCTTTTGATGACAGAAACCAAGCTTGGTTGACCAGCAGCAGGCACTCAGGCACTGAGGGGAAAGTAGGCTTCCCAGCTCTGAGTAGGGAAATACCTGGAGATTTGGGGGGTGGATCCTGTGGAGGGCAGCGTTTGGGAGGGGGCGGAAGGACTCAGCAAGAATTTCCAAACCTGGAGCTGGCAACCATACTCAGGACTGGGCCCAATGAGTTCCTCACAGAGGCGTAGAAAGGGTTTTGTCCCTTTGTCTATTTACTGGCAGAACCAAGCCTGGTTGCCTACTGAGGGAGAAGTTAAGAATGCTTTGACCGGTGGCTTCTATGACATTCTATTCAGCTAAGGCCTCCCCTCTCCCCTCCCCAAACTCTGGCTTCCTTACCTGGAGCTGGCAACCCTATGAGTTCCTCACAACAGCCACTGAGGGAAACCTTTGTCCCAGACAGGAGCTAAGCAAGAGAACTGTGTTCGTCAGGAGACACGGTGCTTCTGACACAGACCACAGTGACTAAAAGGCGGGGAAGAGGAGCAGACCCAGCCAATGGCACGCCAGTAGTCTGGACTGGCAGCCGACAGGCCAATGGCTGAGGGAGTGCATGCAATCTTGCCACCCCATAGGACAGAAGCCACCTCCATTCAGCTTTTATATATAAGAGAGATGGCTCTCAACATTAAGCAAGTTTGGCCACCCCTGCTCTATTAGTTACTGAATTGTTTCTGAGTTTAACTTGTACTAGTTATTACCAATCAAGTCCTCCATCAAGTAGGACACAAATATCTGCAGGACTGCCTCTCCTGATATGCTCCACTGTGACGGCTTAGCTCAGCTGAGCAAGATGCTGCCCCTTGCAAGAAGGCAAGATCAACAGTTGCCTGCACCTCAGCGCTCTCTACTATGGCCCTCACTTGGTAAAATGCCCTGCCTGATGAGGTCAGAAAGGCTCCAATATGGCTATCATTCCACAGAATGTGCAAAATGGAATTGCTCAGGAAGACATTTTTATAAAGGGAATTGCATTGAATTTTCAAAGTCTGTGAAATTTTTCTGGATAGTTTGTATTGCATTTATTGTTCTTTTTCATTGTACTATTATATTTTACAACCCATTTTGAGTCTCAGAAAGGTAGAGTATAAATGAAGTAAGAAGTCTGTTTTGAAGTGAACTAGTCTGTTTTGAAGTTAATATTTCAAAGCTTCTGTCAAAGGAGATGCTTCCAATCCTCATGGAAGCATCCAGTTTGTTCACTACCATGGTAAAAAAAACATTTGTTCACTTGCTACAGCACTGTCAATAGTATTTCTCAAGTGGCTGGGAAGAATGGCCTTACAGTAACTTTTAAGCAGTGAAGGGAGCACTGCTGCCACTCCCTCTCTCACAAAGTAATCACTGTTCACCCCAGCAATCATGCAAGGGGCTAGTTATATCCCTGACCTAAGTTGCCATCCTAAGGAAACTTTTCTGTGAATAGACCCCTCTGAATAACATGGGACTTCTGAGTAACCTTCTAAAGACTGCTCTCCTAATATACAAGAACCATACGATTTGCATGTATTAAATGTCCAAAGTATGAACTTCCTTTTTCTCTTCTATCGGTCTTTCAACAGGAACCACTTGATCAGCTCCACAGTTGTACTCACAAGGTTGCTCCCTGCCATGACAAGAAACTACAATAAAAATTTGATAAGCTGACCAATCCAAGGCCCATCCTCCTTCAAATTAGTGTAAATAGAGCAATTAGTTTGTTGTTCTCTATTTTAATTTTTAAAAAACCTTAAAAGGATTAGGTTCAGTTAGGAGTCCTATGATTTAAAAACAATCTGATCAATAAATACTGCACCTAATTAAGATTTCTCAGTGAAGCAGAACAGTAACAACCCCCCCCCCCCAGCAGCTATATTGGCTGGGGGGGGGAGGGTTGTGTGTGGTAGGAGGACAAAAATATTATTTATTTTGAGAAAGAAAAATCTTGGTGAATGCCTAACAACATTTCACAATATACAAAACTAATGTAGTATAATGTGATATTATCCAGAAGTAAGCAGCCAGATGGTAGCCAATGCACATTTATGGCATACTTAACATGTAATGTAAATCTTTGGGGATATCTCTATATGTATAAACTGGGCACTGCTAATATTCTTGCATTCTGTGTGGAAACCGTACATGTGTTAGACAGGATGGCTAGTTTCCTCTTATTCAAAAATCAAGGTCTTTGTCTACAGTATCACTGCTCTGTAGTTTTGAGAACTTTTTTTTTTGTTCATGGCTATAATTGCCCTCAAATTCCATACAAAGGAAACAGCTTTGTTTAAGGGAGTGTTGGGGACATAATTTCCTCTTCTTGCAACATTAAGATTCAGTGTTCATAAAAATTAGGGACATTCTGTTCTTGAAGTGGACACAATGGGATGGAGTGAACTGAACCCTTGCACTCCCACAAGGAGAGGTTCACAATCTTTCCTTATCCTCCCATACTTCAACACATACTGTTCCGTATGGTTTTCCAAGCCCCGAGAGAAGTTTTTTTGCTGGGATGGGGGTGGGCTAAAGAAAGTATAAGATGGTGGGAAAGTTGCATTCTGCAACTGGAACTCATGTTTCTTTGACTCTAACTCTGATATCTACTTGCATTAATTAGGAATCCTATTTATTTTCATGCACAGTACACACTTACACAGCCCACACTAGCCTGATTTTGTCAGATCTCGGAAGCTAAACAGAGTTGGCTAGTATTTGGATGGGACACCTCCAAGGAATACCAGGTCAGGGTGAAAAGGCAGGCAATGACCAACCACCTCTGAACGTCTATTTCCTTTAAAACTCTACAGGGTCGCCATTAGTCAGCTGTAACCTGACAGCGCATTCAGCTACCACATGCTTACACAGGCATCTCTTTCTCTGCGACAATTCCAGACACACAGAGAGCACCTATTTGAAAGTAATGGTTAAAGGATTTTTAAAATTTCATGTTTTGAAATAAATATATCTATGTATTTATATTTATATCTCCAGGCCATAGGATGCCATTTTCAATTGAGGCTTCTGCTTGAAAATATAAATTAAGAAAATTTCATTATACACACACATACAGAAACATTTTTCACGTAAACACAAATGAAAAAAAGTCACACATGAAAAAAAAAGTCCAGTTTATCTGGTAGAGTTATATCCCTGTGGGAGATCTGAAACCAAAAATGGTCAGTTAATTAACAGCTCCAGCAAGATACCGAACTTGGCTCACCTCAGATGAATGAATGTGCAAATGCGGGGCTAGGCTCTTCACACTTCAGATGAAGAAGGTCCCAGAACAGCAAATCGGTCTTTCACCTGCTGTTAAATCTGCCCACTTCATGTTTATCCCAGCATACTGTGCAAGTTCATCCTCCCGCGCTTGGCTTTAAAAGCAGCGCTGTTTCCATTATAATTTGTTTGTGTTCCTGCTGTAATCTCGAATCGTACAATTCTCAACAAATTGCTTTTGCTCTTCTTTTGATTATCTTATGCTCATTATTACACTTTACCAAGTGAAAAGTATGGAGATGAGATTCCATGCGTAATCTATTTGTGTGAGGTGCTTTAATCAATAGTCTTGCTCTGCTGATTAAGGAGAGGCTTCTGTTTTGGCAAGATAACATTAGTTTCTCCTGTCATGCTCCAAAAGCCATTGGGAATCTTCAGCAGATCATTAGATATGCTACAATAAAGCTTTGGTGCGTTCCCTTTTCTTTCTTAAATTACTTCTTCACTGTCCTATCATTTCCCGACACCGTTGGCACTGCATTATTATTACAACTCCCCTGAAACTTGCACTAGAGCTATGTCTCCAGGCCATAGGATGCCATTTTCAATTGAGGCTTCAGCTTGAAAATATAAATTAAGAAAATTTCATTATCTCCTGCCAGGGGCCATTATTCACCACTGTTCTAGGGAAGATTAAAAATGTAAAATCTACAGACTTGAACAAATACTCAAACATTAAAATGAAAAGCTTGGTATATCAAGACAAGGCAAGCAAGCTGAAAGTAGCATTGAAATTTGGAAAACTGCACACTGGAATGTTTTCACGGATAATTGTCTCACAAAAGGAGAAGTACAGGAGATCGATGAAATGGATACAGAGTGAACTCCTCTTATATTACACACATTAATGCTGGTATGATCCTTACGCAATTAGATCTGTCATATTGTATTTTAATTGGTTAAGCTATTGTGGCTTCAATGTAAGAACTCTGAAAATTGTAGTCTGATGAAGATGCCAATTGGATATCAATTCCTATAATCTCCTACCCCATCACCCTGCTGCTTAAACAAAAGAATTATAACACCCTGGTTTTCCTAGATGAAAGAATTTAATTTTCTACTGTTTTTAATCAGAATTCCACATTTTTCTGGAAGAACACTTGTAGGCATAACAGCTGTATAGGAGGAAAATTTGCAGCAGGCTCAGATTCCCCCCATCTCTTGCATCTTGCACAATGTCTGTGCAAAATGCTGAGTTGAACACACAATATACTCAGACTACTGAGTATATATTTAAGACTTCTACATAGACTACTGAGTGTATATTCAGACTTTAAGCACATGAACACCCTATAGAGCTCAACATTGTCTACTTCAACTGATAGCAACTCCCAGGAACAGAAGGCTCTGCTCATAATGCTGCTACATGAGATCCTTTAAGTAGAGATGTGAGAGGCTGAACCTGAGGTTCACTGTCACAACACTAAGCCATATCACCTCAAAGCTTCTGATTTTGATGCCATTGTTATAGGCACAGAAACCAAACTAGGCAAAAAGACAGCAACTAATTAGGAACACTAAGAATTAGTGATTCCAGTTTCTGTAATGTAGATATCAAAATGCATCTCCCAATCTTCTGTGGTGGGTTTAGTCAACATTACTGCCATAACCAATAGCAGGAACAAGATATTACAACACTCAAACTCCACCGAAACCAGAAGTACAACAGAGAAGAGGGCCTTGAGGGTACGTGGAGAGCATTCTTGCCAATAATTTTAACACTGCAGGAGAACTGCAGCTTCAGTTTTCTTTCAGTGTTTAACAACTAATGATTTGTTGAACCTTATTAATCACTAAATAAATATAACATTAGGAACTAAATGTGGTGTAATTAATATGGCAAAGGAGGTGTTCCATAGTAATGATCCAATTTGTCATAATTAATGAAATAATAGTGCTTGTGGCATGGTAGCATTGTACAATTCTTGAAATTAAAACTTATTACATTAAAATTGTTCATTTTAAAAGCCAAAACTACAGGTATTATTTAAAAAGCAGGTCAAATAATAAATACAGTGCTTTTAAAAGGCCCCTAATTTTGTCTGGTTAGTTCTATAAAATCAATCAAGCCACCTAAATCAGTTTAAATGAAAATTTGTTTAATTGTACTTTTGCATGAGTGCACTCTCACAGATCTATATAAACAAACATGCAGTAAAGATGTGCATTTTCAGCTATAATTCTCAGCACAATTAAACAAATGCTATTACTATTTATTTCAGAAAAGCATCTTCAAGTACTCCTATTTACATGTCACTGAAATGAATGAAGATTGTCCAGAGGCAGAGAGGGGTGGGGGTTGCCTTAAAATACAGAAATTGCATCCCATGTGTGAAACTGTACCCTTTTGTCGAACATTCTCAATATATTATCTGGTTGAACTGCTGACATATTTCCACTCTACAAACAGAAATACTGGGTTAACAATGCACCCTAAAAGAGGCAATAGCAAACGAAAGATTTTTTTTACACAGATGCTACTGAATGTGCCATAAACACACTATTAAAAATACTAACCAGTATCCAAAGAAATATGCAGCTAGTACTGAGCACTGTGGGGCTTGTATTTCTTAAACAGTAGCCTTGCCTTATCCTATGACAAACAGTGGTTTATGATATGGCATGGGAGAGCTACTTTTCCTGGGGCTGGGAAGGGGAGCCCACAGAATACATGCAAGGCTTTGTGGATGGCTGAAATAAGTCTTTGGATGCCAGCTACTATGTAGATGTATAAGTCTTTGGATGACAGCTACTATGTAGATGTATGGGCCAATGTAAGGAAAATAGTCTTTGCTTCCAAATGGTGTGCTCAGAATTTAAGCTTGGGAGAACATAGAACGGGTAACCTGTTCCAAACTTATCCTTCTATGTATGTAATTCCTAAAAAGAGAGAGGAGAAACTGGCAACTTGGCATTTAAGTGTTCATAATAGGCTTAAAAAATTTACAAAGTCAGACTTTCTTTTCTTGTTGTTTTAATGTAATTCTCTGAGTAATAAATGGTGCCGGGATTTACAATGCCAATGGTATGGGGATTTTTCTTTCATACGCAGTAATTTGCATAGATTTTGAATATAACTTAAAACTGCCTTTAAAAGCTCCTTTAATTAGCAAAATAAGCAATTTTTAAAGCAGCACCACTAATTTGTTAGTAAAACCTCCAATATGTTAGATGCCTTGATAATTCTGAGCAATTTTACAAGACCTTTGGGTCAGTTTAATGCAAATTAGGCCCAACTCTTATTAATCCAGCCCAACTTTCCTTTGCAGAAATGCACATTCAACATAAAAGTAGCTTAGTTTTAGGAGCAAAATAAGACATATTTATTTACAGAGAAGACCACTGAGACCCACGTAAGTTCACAGGGTCATCATGTATCAACATAATGCAGGGGCAACATGATTGTGGGTACACCGAGCGAGCAAATGTACGTATTTATTTATTTAACTGCCTATAGGATGCCTGGAATTTCAAGACCTCTCCTTGGATAATTAAAATATATTTCTATATATTGGGGCCAGTGTCAATTAGGACCAATTACTTATGAAAACGTTCACCTACTGCGGTTTTCACATATAGAACAATCACTTCCCAGTTTGACAAGGGAAATGGGAAATCGCTATGGGATGTCCTAGTTAAGATTTAAATTAGCAAGAACTTGTTACCAGGCCATATAGAAGATACAGCATAATAAGGCATGACCTTGCAGAACCTTGGAGGCAATCTGAATTTCCCCCCCTATAACCCGTTAATTATCTGCAAAAGTTACCAGCCCTCTTCTGGCAGGTTATTTTTCTTTAAGTAGTGAGGGGGAAGAAGGGGAGGGGATGGGCTCCTAAATATTTAATTAGTCGCATGATGCGATAACAGCAGCACATGCCAGGCGCTTCTGCTCTCAGACCATGCTCTTCCTAATTATGCTCAAATTTAGATTGGTCATCGCAAACCCTGGCGCTTGTAATTATTTATTCCTTAAAGATCCTTCCGTGGAGAAATATTTTTTACCCTCATGGCTCTGGTTTTCCCTAAATGGCTCTTCTAGCCCATTAATTACCCTCTCAGAGAATTACAGTCAGTAATGATGCAAAAGCGGGAGTGGGGGGGAGGAAAATCAAAATGTAAAAACCTTTGTGTGTAGCCTGAGCAAGTTCCTAAGGGCAAAAATATTTCTTTTTGTTAAAGAACCCACAGGGGAGGGGGTCCTCTTTGGGGGTCTACTTATCAGCCTTGGTTGTGAGCATCTGCACTATATTTATATTGATATATTATGGCACATTGCAATATACAGTCAAACAGAACTTTCAAAACAGCTGGGACCATAAGATAACTGATCTCAAGGCATTCCATAATGATCAAAATTTCTTTCTTTTCTTTCTTCTACTGATTAGATTGCAATCTGAGACCAGCATGTCATGACTACCCCCTCCTTGGTAACTTTCCAATCACGACTTTAAAAGTATAAATGTCAAACTGGTGGCTAATAACTAAATGAAAGGCTTTTGATTGGATCTCCTGGGCTCCCCATCCCCATGCTCACCATGTGGTTTAAAACATGCGACAGTAGTAGTGTCCCCCTGGAGCAGTCTGTAATCAACTCAATAGTGGTGGTGTCATTTTCTATTAAAATGTATCTCTGAATTTTATGCTACAAGTACTTTTTTCCCTTGAGAGGGGGGGTAGCATGCTACAAAAGAGCTGTTGTTCATCAGCCACCGTGGTGTCTGGGTATAATTAGCATCTGGAAAGTTTGTAAAGGTTCCAGGTGTAACGCTCCCTCTCAAAAGGTATCTTTTCACTCTTGCAACTCAAAGGAGTTTAGTCTTTGAGAGAAAGAGGGGAGATTAGGTTGCTTCTCTGAATGTGTTCGGCTAGAATCTGCCATGAGCGACTGACAATGAATGGCAGATTTGTATTGATTGTGTTGATGTTTTTAAAGGCAGACTGTGTTGGGGGGGGGGGGGAGGGATAGAGAATATGAATGAATGAATATCTTTGGAAATGGTACATTGTACCTACCTGAAGGTTCTTTCTCTTCAGTGGGGGAGAAGTCATCCAAGACTGGTTAGGTCCAGCCTCTGCTCGCTCGATAGGCTATGCAAATTTCTTTTGTTGCATAGCTCCTATTGGAGTGGCCCTGGCTGACCTCTCCAGTTGTGTCAAAGCCCTCCCATGGATCGCTCAATGAAACTCTGGATCACTGGGTCAATTATAGGGCCGCCGCCCACGTGATGTCTGTACTGCTGCCGGTACCGGTCTTGCAGCAAACGTCGATGGGTGGGATGTGGATGACTTCTCCCCCACTGAAGAGAAAGAACCTTCAGGTAGGTACAATG
>NW_015161949.1:1448966-1449120 GCF_001447785.1 Gekko japonicus | reverse complement strand
CAATGCACTGGCGGATCCAGTAGGCCACAGTTGTCTTTGAGGCCTTTTTGCCTTGATTGACAACTCCGTAGGTCACGAATAGTGCATCAGACCGTCGGAACCCAGCTGTTCTTTTCAGGTAGATGCGTAGCGCTCGCCGCACATCCAGCTTGTG
>NW_015161949.1:1446507-1446754 GCF_001447785.1 Gekko japonicus | reverse complement strand
GGAAGTGGGGTGCATGGGGATATGGAGGTAGGCGTCCTTGAGGTCTAGTGACGTCAGGAAATCCCCCTGTTGCAGGACCTGCAGTATGTGGCGCAGAGATTCCATCCGGAATTTTCTGTTCCGTACCCACCTGTTGAGGCCACGGAGATTGAGGATCGCCCTCCAGTCCCCCGACTTCTTCGGTACCGCGAACAGGACAGAATAAATCCCTTTGAAGCGCTCCTCCTGTGGGACCGGCTCCACGGCC
>NW_015161949.1:1440274-1446228 GCF_001447785.1 Gekko japonicus | reverse complement strand
GTGGGTCTGGCGTTCGACTTGGGTCCGAATCGATACGACCTGAAGGGCCTGCGATCTCGGCTATCGCGGCCCCTACCTCTGCTGCCCTGCCCCCGAAAGGACTGGAACGCTCTGCCCCTTGTCTCGCGATCTCGTCGGTAGCTCGTCGACGGCATTGCCTTCTTTTTCTCTTTAGTCTCCACCAGAACCTTATCCAGATTCGATTCTCCGAACAGCAGGCGGCCAGAATATGGGTCGGTCGCCAAGACGCCCTTAGATATGGTGTCTACCTTCCAATGCTTAAGCCAGATGTTTCGTCGAACGAGGATGTTCGCCGCCTGTGCCCGCGCACTAAACTGGATGCTGTCTTGTGAGGCGTCCGCCGTAAATTCCGCCGCGCGCTTCATCTTTAGTAGGGTCCTTTTCAGTTCCAGTGGAGTCACATCCGGGTTCTGTATCAAATTGTCCGCCCAGATGGCCGTGGCTCTCGCGAAATTAGATAGCGTGGCCGCTGAACGAATTGCTAGGGAGGTGGCCTCATGGGCCTTCCGCAGGGCAGCCTCGTTCTTCTTGTCCATGGCGTCCTTCAGGACATTCTCTCCGTCCTTGGTAAGCATCGTCCCCGAGTGCATAGCCACTACTGGGGCGTCCACCAGGGGCACCTTCAAATCGTCCATCGTCTCCTCTGGAAGCATGTAGAGACGTTTTGCGATAGAGTGGAGTGCGGAACCTCCCCCGGGGTTGGCCCACTCCTCCCTGATCACGTCGTCAAAATAATCTGGGAATGGCGAGAAGGTCTGCACCCTAACGGGTTTCTTGAAACCTCGCGCATCCAGGTTGGCGCATGTAGAGGACCGAGGCTTCTCCGTCACCTCGACCTGGTAGTTGAGCGTGGCTATGACTTTGGTCAGAAGCCTCTGGAAATGTTCAGTCTGGAATAGACGAGACGAGGTGGGTTTAACCTCCGTCTCGTCCCCAGACCACTCCCCCTCCTCCTTCTCCTTGCCCTCCGTGTCCGGATGGGACAGAGAGGCTGCGCATGAGGCATTTTCCATGCGCTCCATGCTATTGTCACGGGAGTGGTCGTCCCGCCTGTCCGGTCCCGCGCGTTCCATGCTGCTTGCACGAGACGCGCGGTCACCCTCTCCTCCGATACCTCCCGGCCTTTCCAGGCCCGGAAGGGGGGGCGTTGCTGCGCGCTCCCAGCCCCCTGGGCCCCGCCTGTCTCGGTCCTGACTGAGCGCCTGCGGGCCCTGGGCCTCTTTCGCGCTGCGGGAGAGCCGGCTCCTGCTGAGGAGCTGGAGGAGGAGCTGGAGCTGGATGCACGCCCTCTTTTTCTCCTCTTGTGGGCCCTGGTCCGGCCCCTTCCCCGTTCTCCCTCCCAAAAAATGTGGGAGCCATTAGTGGATGGTCCCCCCTGGTAACCTCCAGGAGCCCACTGGGCGACCGTCCAGGGTCCCCCTAAGCCCTGCCACGACCAGGGATAAGGCGGCTGGCCTGGCGCCAATCCAAGGCTCTGACCAGGCGGCCCTGGTGGGCGTGCTTGGGGGTCGGCCTGCGGGAAGCCAGACTGTGCCGCTTGAAAATTGGCCGGCTGCGCCGGCTGCCACGGGCCTGAAGGGAGCGGCGGCAAAAAGGCGGTGGGAGCCCCCATCCATGGCGCCGCCGTGCCAAAGGTCGGCCACTGCTGGTAGGGGGGTGGCAAGCCCGGCCCGGTCCCCTCACGGGGCATGGGCCATGAGAGTCCAAATGGGCCCCTCCCCACCGGATCGGGAGCCTCCGGCCGCGGTCCTCCGGCGCCGCCTGGAAAGGAGGAGGCATCGGGTAGCCCTCCCGACCGAGCCGCAGCCCCGGAGCCGCTGGGGTTCGGCCGCGGACCTGCCGCGCCGTTGTGCCCCGGCGGAGGTGGCATCGCCGGGAGTCCCCCCGGCGCTGAGCCAGCAGTATCGGCCCCCCCCTGAGCCCGGAGGGCCGGCCGTGGGTCAGGGAGCGGGTTGGGGGGTGCGGTCGGGAAAAAGGAACTTGGACCCGGCTCTGGGGTCCCTCCCCCCACGTTTCTCCGCTGACCCGACCCGGGGACTGTGGGAATCAGCCCGATCCCGCCCTGGGTATTGTTCACTGGGCCCCCCCCCGACCGGAACGGCCTCACCGGTTGGGCTCGCCGGCCCCGCGGCTTTCCGTCGGCGTTTCGGCTTTCCGGAGGCTTCGCTGGCCGCCCCGCCAGCCGATCCCGTCACTGGTGCCGGATCCTTCTTCCTCTTCTTGTGGCGCTTCTGCTGGGCGCCGCTGGCCTCCGGTGTACCGCTGCCGCCATCTTCCGCCACGTGCGGGGGGGGTTCTCGAGTCCCAGCTGGCACCGAGCGATCAGCTGGGCCCTCCGATGAGGAGCTGGCGGCAGGCTGAATCGGCCCGATCCCGTCACTGGTGCCGGATCCTTCTTCCTCTTCTTGTGGCGCTTCTGCTGGGCGCCGCTGGCCTCCGGTGTACCGCTGCCGCCATCTTCCGCCACGTGCGGGGGGGGGTTCTCGAGTCCCAGCTGGCACCGAGCGATCAGCTGGGCCCTCCGATGAGGAGCTGGCGGCAGACTGAATCGGTCCGATCCCGGACCCTTGCGCGCCCGGCTGGCCAACCCCCGAGACCTCGGGGGCTTGAGGCAGCTGCTCCTGTGTTTCCAGCGTCGCGGCCATCTTCCTTCCCTCCGGCGTGGTTGTGGCCGTTCTCCTCAGTCCTTCCTTCTCCCTCGACTCCTCTGGGTCCTAAGACCCCTCCGGTACCCTGTTAAGGGGATTGAGGGGCTCAGGGAGAACTAGGAACCTAGGAAAAATGCTGGTAAATTAATTTTAAAAATATGTAAAGTTCTCAGAAAAAATCCTGTGCTGGAGATAGGAGCTCTGTGACCTATCGAGCGCAGGGCTATGCAAGAACTGGAGAGGTCAGCCAGGGCCACTCCAATAGGAGCTATGCAACAAAAGAAATTTGCATAGCCTATCGAGCGAGCAGAGGCTGGACCTAACCAGTCTTGGATGACTTCTCCCCACTGAAGGAGAATGGGTACTTTGGTGCCCTCTTTCTCCAGAAGCATGTTAAAAATGCCAGAAACCTGCAAAGAGACCCACTGGTCACCCAATGTCAAATTGCAACTAATCTTTAATCAAACTGGAAATATTCATAATCTAATCCTTGTTATCAAATTGCCTGCCATTGCAAGAGCTTCATATGCGTGTACAATTAAAAACCCCACATTAGCTAGACGTAATACTGCATTACATTGGATGCAAATCCTTTGCCATTGAAATATGTGCTGGGTTGACAGCAGGAAGTGGCTGATAAGAAAAGCAACAAGGCATTGCTGATGGCATTCATGATAACTGAATGCTAACTCATATGTATTTAGACTTACAGCCTGTTACCCAAAGAGCTCTTTTAAAAGTGCGACTGTGCTGAGGGATCTTTATGCTGTATCTCAGTCACAAAGGCAAAGAATTATCTCAGAATGTTAAGTATACAGACGGTGACAGTTTTTCAACCTTTCTGTGATACTAGCAGTGGGGTAACACACTCTTGACAGCAGATACATTTGAAATGAGAAATGACCTACAGGTAATTGTACCACCGATTTCACTGCCTGAAAGTTACCATCATGCAGATGTGCACAGAAGTGATTATTCTTCCAGAACAAGATAAAGAGTGAACTCCATCTGCCTCATTGCTGCACACAGAAACAGTTCCTCACACAAGTCCTAAGGTTGAGAACAGCCGTTTGATTTATGCTGGAACAATAGCTTTACAGAGCTGGTAAAATGCCCAGATTAAATACGTGTTCAACATCATTACCCCTTCTGGCTGGAAATCACAGCAAGAAAGCAATATCACAAAACTGAAAAGCAAGGTTAAAGATAAGGCTTGCACCAACTGTCACTAATAAAATAATATAGTTTTTATACTTCCAATGTATACATCTTGTTGAGATGAAATACTAGTTGAACTCAGACCCCCCCCCCATCGGTAATGAAATAGAGAGTCTAGTGGAGTGAGACAGAGGCTATAACTGAACACTTTCGTTAGATATAATTATTATCAGTTACATGTGATAAAAAGTTTTAAATATGTAGATCAGGGGTGGCCAAACTTGGTTAATGTTTAACAGCCACACAGAATAAACATCAGAAGTTTGAGAGCCACAAGACATGAACAAATATTACACGCACATTTTTATTGGAAAATATGCAAATTTGCTTTTTATAAACATTAAATTAGACTGTGTGAAATAGCTGCATGCAGCTCCTGAGCTGCAATTTGGCCATCCCTGATGTAGATGTTCTGTTATGGGATACTATATTGCATATCCAGGCGTTTTTAAAAGACAAATTTCTCACACAGCTATTTAATCTATGATTATTGTGACAAAACTAAGAGCAGCTTCATTCAGGGTATTTAGCATGAACAAGAAGCAAAGACGTGGTGACTGTGTACACCATAATGCCCACCATCAACTTTCCTGTGCATGCCAAGTGTTTACAGAAAGTGGGCAGGGCCAGGTGCGGCTTTTTTCCAGTAGGGTTTATGGTTGCCCACTGGAGATATGATTGGCTGTGCAGACGTCTAAAGATGCTGCTTTGGCATCAGCTGCCACCAAGGCATAAGAATTTTCACTGTGTGACAGGGTATGCAAGAAAGTATTTTAAAACAATATGTTCATTTTAAAAGGCACCCTGTTAAACAGAGCTTCCGCCTGAACTGTTGAAGAGTTACTATTAGAGTTCTGCATAATCTCAATCCCTGACCTTTTGCAGTTAGCTCCACCCCCTGTGGCAGCCATTTTATGCTTGCACTCACCACTACGTGTCTGAATTCCAAAGGTGCCCTCAAGCTCAAAAAAGTTGGGGACCCCTGATCTAGTGCTTCCTGTTCCTCTGCAACAGTAAAATAATAAAATACACCCATGTCAGAGATGCAGGGGAAGAATGTATATCTTGTCAGCGGTGATGGAATGATCCTTAAAACACACACACCTTACATTTCAGAGGTGATGGCACTGTAGAGGAACTGGAAAGCGCAAGACACTAGAGATTCTTTCTTAAACATCTGAAGCGGTTCATAATGTTATTGATGTTAGGTAATAGTTCCTAACATTGGCCAAATAAATACTTTTACTACCCAGACTTCTTCAAAGTTTGAAGGTCTCATGAAGTGAATCAGGGAATAAAAAATCATAAGGATCTTAATTAAAAAAAGAAACAGTCAAAGCAAATACATGCTTGAACATAAGATTTAATTCTTCAGCAACATTATTATGGTAGCAAACAAAGTTGACACTGAGGGTTTATACAAGGGATTTTTTAAATGTCCGATTGATATATCTGTAGCAAGCTAAAAATATTACACTGAGTAAAGCATTCATTCTATGTTACCCTCTTAGACTGCATCAACTTCATAGCAGTCACTTGCTTTATAGGCTCTGTTCATCATGACCTATAAAATGTTAGGCTGAAGTGCTTTAAATATCTGCTAACACTATGTGCAGGCCTGGGAGTACAAGGCAGTGTGCTGTGAAGCGGCAAAGACAGTACTCTTCTGAGAAACTAGCACACGCTCTTATGTCACTGATATAAACAGGATAAGCATGCTAAATATTGTATGACACAAAAGTCTTCATAAGCAACTGGAAGCCTAGGTGTGTGTGTTTTAGTGGCCTTCCTGTACACTAGATGGTTTAACATTTATTAATTCCTACAACAGAATTTGTGTGATTGATGTTAATAACAAAGACATGCCCACGTTTCAAAACGTGCAGATTGTGTAAGGAAAAATTAAGGTTCCTTTAATTTCTGGCTATAGGATTCTGTTCTATATTTACAAAGATGGTCTGGGATTATTTAGGCTTCTTCAGTCAATTCAATAGGCAATTAGCTGCAACCATTCTTGGAGAAAAAGCTGATGCACTCTAAAATCATGCTGTTGTTCTTATCCTTAAC
>NW_015161949.1:1428931-1440226 GCF_001447785.1 Gekko japonicus | reverse complement strand
AGTTAGGATACCTGACCCATTCAAGACTGTTTGGGGACAGCGAATGCAAAAATCCAAATGGTTCAGTTTGAAAAAGTATTGCCAAAGGTACACAAAAGGTCAGGATAATGTTTTCATTATAACCAGGATACTGTGTTTGTGTCATGGTAATAACCTTTAGGTATAATTTGGGATGTCAGTACAGCATCCACTTCCTACAAGTACAATCTTGCATTTCATTATTAATGTTACAATGCTAATTATATTAAGGAACATTTAATTTGTCTTAACCTATGGGAGGTAAATAATGTACAAGTCCCATAAATTTGCTGAATTAAAGGTTCACTCATTTCTTGCCATTTGATCTCCACTTCCCTACAGGTTTCTGTCTTCATATCTCACTTTGTGTATCGCTCCCGTCTACTACATGATATTCAACATATTTCCTATAGAGCAATGAACCTTAACAGAAAGCTTTAACGGAAACCACATTGCTATTAATTCCACGGCAACCGTATAATACATAAACTATTGCTTTGCAAACTCTAGAGCAATTAGACCTCTCGGCTATTTGGCTAACTCTGCTTCATGATACCCAGAGCAGTTAATTATATTTTTTTGATGTTAATAGTCTCTGTCAGTTTCAAGCATAAATCCTCTTTGATGAATATTTAAATTATATTTGAATAAAAATAATCTTGGTTACATTGCCTATTCACCAATCATCACAGCTGAATAAAAGGGTTTTCAGGAAAGGAAAGGGATGAGATAAATGGCTTATGATTCCATGTACAGGAATCCTAAATCCACATTACATCTGATGTAGTGGGTATGATGGCCAGTATCATACTGCCACTAATCATGATTTCATAATAAAAGGGAAAGATCTCCCAAACAGCTTAGCGTCCTATCTTTGTTTTCTGCATTAGATATATTACAAGAAAGGGGACCCGCGATACTCGTGGGGGGAGAGAAGAGCTCCACGCAGAGCAGGAGGAGAAGGCAGCAGCAGCAGGTAAGCCCTCTTCCTCCCCGTTCCCGGACACTGGCAGCGTGGCCTGAGCGGCTTCCAGCCGCTGGGTCCTGCCAATCTCTCCCCCCAGCTCCTTCACCCTCCGCTGGTCTCCTCCTCCCCCCCGCCTCGGCTCTGGTGGCACGACCTGAGAGCCCCCCCGCCCCCGGCCCCCGCCAATCTCCCCCCCGCTCCTTCACCCTCCGCCGATCTCATTCCCTCCCCCTCCGGCGGCCAATCTCCTCCTCCTCCTCTCCCTCCGCCTTGGCTTCGGCGGTGAGGCCTGAGCGGCTTCCAGCTGCCGGCCCACCACAGAGTTCCCAGAGCATTCCCTGCACATGTGCAGGAAATGCTCTTTTACATTTTGGGGGATTTAAATATCCCCCCTATATTTTTTTCTACTTTTTAGATTTTTGGGGACTGCCCCAAGTGTGCAGGAAAATCTCCCTGCCCCCCATGTGCCCCCGATGCGTGGGTTTAGATATCCGCACGCAGGGGGCGCCTTCGCTATTAGATATAGTGATGTAAATTGAGAGTCCCTTGGATCACCTGGATAGATGGAAAACTGTTTTTTGTAAAGGATATGTGATAGCTGGTTTTATATTGAGTGTTAATACTGATGTTAAGGTGTTACCTCTGACTTTCATAATTTTGTAGGCAATGGGGGGGGGGGATGAAGGAAAATCAAATTTGTTCTGAAGCCTAAGCATCCTCTCAAGAATCTTTAGGCCTGGCCCATAATCTAACTTCAGTAAATCTCCTCACCTATCGAGTTTTGAGGAAAGAGGGAAGCCTCATGAACTTTGTCCCACATCACATGAACAAGGCTGCAGGGAGGAGAAGGAATTGCATAAAAGTGCTGTGCTTGGGTAGAGCATAAGTGCACATGACAACTAATGAGAGAAGGGATTATCCATTAGAACTTCTTTCATAAGGCATTCCACGCTCATAACTGTAGGATCCAATCATCTGTACAGAATGTTACAGCTGGTTGTGTTTCACTCAGTGTTACCACTGTGATTCAGTATCAGTTATATGGGATACACCTGCTTTCAGATGAGAAAGCAGAATATAATGGCCATGGATCAGGAAGCCCCCAGTTTGAATCTCAAGTCTTCCATGAACTCCATACGTGGCCACGTCCTCTCAATAGCAGTATAGGAACAAAAATGCTAACCTACCTTCCATACAATTTTTTGTAAGGGTAACTTCAAATTCAAACCATATTTTATTGTTTAAGCAAAAGTTCATTAAAGTAACAATAACAGCAAAGGCTATTATATCTGAAGCATTTGCTAAATACTAGCATTATAAAACACTACTTGGGCAATTGTCAGTATTTCACTTAACCGCAGGCTCTTACATTTATTTGCTTTACAGTGAATTCACAAAATGTGGTCAGTTTTAAGAAACAGAGCTTAAATGGGGAAAACTCTGCAAACACCCTTGTACTCTCTAAGAAGAGTTTGCAGAAAGAATGCCTGTGTCTGTGAGTCAGCTTTGATGTGAGCTGAAGCCAGCTCCAAATAAAGGAATGTCTAAGAGAGAGTGTCTGGCTCTGATAATCATGTACAGTAGAGGTTTGTCAAGCATCTTTCAGACTCTGGTATTGAAAGCCAATAACATGCCAAAGGAAAATAAGGACCTGATATTTGAGATCAGTCATTTACAATGACAGCTTTGATGCACATTCAGTCAGGGAATGCATTTGTCCAAATTGGTATCTGATATGTGACAATCAATACAGTCACTTTTGGGGCAGAGCAAGAAGAGTAAGTATCTAACGTACCGAGTGAAACAGAAATGTAAAATGTAGGCAGCACTCAGCTAGAAGGCACTATTTTCACTAAAGAATACCATTAACAAAATGCAGAAGCCCCGATCCACAAAAAAACCCAGCTACTGTCATTCACATGAAAGCCAACAAAGCAGAAAAGGTCAGTAGAGTTCTTGTCTAACTGAAAGATCCCCCAAAAGGTGGCTTTATTCTTAGTAGCACAGGGAAGCTGGAGATGAAGTTCAGAACATTAGGACATTTTAAACCCAAGTTAAGAAATGGAATTGGAACACTGTACAGGAGCTCTTTTTACAAAACCGTTTTTGAGAGCTGTCACAAAGCATATAGAGTGAGATGCTCCAAAACGGTTCTCAGTAGGGTGCACTGTAATGTGATGAGGTAGCTGGGAAACTATTTTCATAAACTGGTTTAGACTTTCCACTAGTGTGGACCTGGGGCTTAAGGGGCCAAAGCAATTCATGCTGATGAGATTAATCAGATGAAATGAGTGAGTTCAACATCCATCTGTCCCAAGCCTCTGGATTTTAGTGAAAGATTTTCCTATATTCATTATCATTAGAAAGAAGACGGCCAGCCTTGTTTTTCACTTGAAAGGACACTAGTCTCATATCCCTGCCCTGCTTCCCCCACCCCACCCCCCCAGGCCTGACAAGCAAGGGAATATGTGAAACATGCTGGCAGGATGGAATCTGATCAGGAAGGTAATTTATTTTTGTTTTCTTTCAGCCAAGTGTCATTCATGTTGACAAAAGGAATTAAAAACATCATTTGCCCAAAGATATTTGATTTCAGGAGAACATCTCCATTTCCTTTCCCTTCACTCCTTCAAATAAATGGGCTTTTAAAAAAATCATTATACTCAACACAGTAAAAGTAAAGGGGATTTCAAATTAAACGTCTAGGAATTTTAAATGGCCTCACTGCTAAACTACAAATAGAAAGGTCAGGGAGCCAAGCAAGTGAACAGCTCTCATATTGAGCTTAGATTTCGTGCAGCTGTGTCCTCGGAAGGATGAATGAGTGACATGAGAGGGAAGATTATTGCAGCATGAGACTCTTTTGGGCGTGATTGTTCACTAGCTTGATACACCTAGTATACTAGACTCAGTATGCCAACTCAACCCATGCACTTAAATGGTAATTCTTTCATTCCTTAACAGACACATTTCTATTTACATTGTCTAAAAGGAGCTTCATCATTTTCCTTTTCATTGTCTATGTCATTCTGAGTAACTGAACTTCTGATTACAATTAGATAGGTTAATAAGACATGTGCAGTCACACCCAGAGGTGAAACACACTGCTGTTACAGTATCAGCTGATTCTAAAATACGGGAGAGCAAATTGTAGACCTTGATCACATTACATTGTCACAGATAATAGCCAAGATTTAATGCTGTCTCTCCACATGTGCAAACAGGTCTTGGCCACATCAGCTATGGCAGATGAAAACATTTTGTTAGGTCTTGAAATTTCATTTGCCATAGACGGTACTGAGAGCTGAATGTATATTTTGTGAAGCCATTTTTATGGCTTGTTTTTATGCTGTGATCATATGATTCGATTGTATCATGTTATTTTGTGATCCAGCTCCAGCAGGTATTCGGCGGATACAGCATAAAAAAAAAAATTAAATGGGAAAAAACCTGATTTAATCACACCTCAAAACTCCAGTCATTTAATACAGTGAGCATGATCCAGGTCAGATTGAGGAATGAAATCCTATTCTGCTAGTGGTACTAAATAACCTGCTTATTCTTCTATTTAAATAAATGGATCTTAAAAATGCTAGCTGGATTGTGCCAGATGTATCTAAATTTTCTAGGGTTGAAGAAAATTGAATGGAATAGTATGCTCTAAATCTACCTACAAGCTCCAAGTGATCAGCGATAAATGTACCATAATTAGACAGAATTAACTATCAATAAATGCTCACATGAGCAGCTGGGGTGGAAGGAGGTATACCTCATTAGAATTTAGAAGCTTCTGTAAAGTATACAGAACATTACATTGCGCCACATGCTTGTTAACTGTCATTGGTTCCTACAGTACTGGCTTTACAAGCCATCTCTGGCTTTTAATTGCAGTGTGGTATATTACCTTAATTGCAATAAGCAATTCCAGAGACATTATTAGAAATGTATGCAGAAGATCTATATTTATTTTATACTAAACGTATCTGGTTCAGCCCTGTAAGTTGTTGCCACTTTTACTTGAATGTGATGCTTTGATGTACCATGTCTCCTACAAATTGCATGTGGGATTGGGTATTTTTTTCCCCAAAATAAAACATACTGATCTTAAAATTTCATATTCTATAGTTGACCATCTCTATTTATTATCGCTGTCATATTTGGATCCAACCTACAGTTTGCATTAAGTAAAATCTGGTCTTTCAAAAACAGGGGAAGGTTGTTTCAATACAGCTTGACTTATGGATACTTCCATAAATTTACCACCTCCTATGATACATTGGTAATAGGTTATAAATGCTAATGATGGCTAACCAGTGGCTATAAGGAGCTGCTACACACACACACACACACACACACAGGTTTCTTTTTCCATTTGATACATTTTCTAGATGTGGAAATGGTCAATTATTGATGCATTAAATCTTTTTAATTAGCATGGATATTTAGAAGCTTCTTAAACAGGAAGCCACTTCTGAAAACTTGGGTGAGATTCTGACAGGCCAAAAGAAAAGGATACAGTAACTTTTAAAAGAAGATGATTCAATATCCTTGCAGCCACCTTCCTGCTTTCTTGCATTTTACAGAGAAAGTTTTAAAAGGAATAAACTCAAAGATCCTTGCAAATGGTTTTATTTTGTTTTAAGTATTTCTTGATAAAAATGATGAGGATATTTGATTTTTTTTTCCAGGAAAGAGAAATGGGGGGGAGGGGTAAATCAACCCCTTAGAAAATGTACTGAAACTTTCTTTAGATGTGTAGTAAATGGATTCCTTTTTTGTAGGGTCCTGCAATCACCATTATAAGGTTACCTTTGTGTCATAATTTTGTAGGCATCGGGAAGGAAACATTCTGTGTTCTCCATTTGGAAAGGGTCAGCATCACAAATTTTGTCATCTGTCCTCCCATAATTAGCACTCTCTATCATGATGACATCACTCCCTGGACACCGAAGATCGATGGAGTAGCCCTCACAGGACAGTTCTCTCCTTACTAAGCCAAATGGTAACGCAGCTCGACTGAAGCCTAAAAAAAGAATCAGAAGACAAATTAAATAATTAATTACTATTTTTACACAGCTTTATTTAAAAACACACAAACCTACGAGCCATGGGATCTGGGATCACGGGAGCACTTTTCTAACACCCATGTTCATGGAAATGGTTATGCCTGTGCAAGGGAGAGATTACATTGACAAAATATTCCCACTGTTTTGAGTCATGCTTAATCATAGCCATAATTCAGAAAATATCCTGTAAATAATTGAAAATCTTATCCATACCATTTATGTGAAGTTATCCAAAGTTATCCACTTTCTTTACATAAAGTGGCCAGTAGGAAACAGTATCTCTATCAATCCTAACACAAGTCAATCTTTGCAATGGCAATGAATGGAAATTTTGTAATATTGAGTAATATCCTGTTTCCCCGAAAATAAGACCTACCACAAAAATAAGCCCTAGCAGGATTTCTATGCATTTGTGGTATAAGCCTTAGTGTGTCTTCTTGAGAAAAAATAAATATAAGACAGTGTCTTATTTTCGGGAAAACACGGTAGCTACGCTTCATTCTTTTGGCCAGCAGGTTTACAAACTAGAATGCAACCATACTTAAAGACTAAACCTATTTAATTATTCCCCGCATATGTTTATGACTGGGTTTATCAAATCCTAGGACCAGGGCAAGTCAAATGACATGCAACTAGTTTGTTTATTTCCCTGCTTGCTCCCACCCAGTCCACTTAACTATCAAACAGAGAACAGTCTGCAAATGTTTATGTAGCAAGCCCTCACATAGCTTTCCTTACCCCCTGCCTCAAAATAATGGAGAAGTGGGGCACCTACCTGTGAAAAACACAATAAAATGAAACGGGCTTAATAAACTCTATAACCTAAAACCAGTATGTGCCTTAATCCTTTTACTGTTTCTTTATTCCTTCCTCTTGTTCTTTAGCCTTGGATTTTTTGTTCCTATACACATATACCTTGATCCAATTCTCACATCCACATCTCCCCTTATATAAAAAAAGTTTCTCTCTAAAAATTATGACTTATTCATGAATGGTTTATGCTTAAAAGGTGGTTGATATCATTCACTCTGCTGCCTGATGCAATTATTTCACTTAACAATTTTCAGCTGCTGGCCTGTTGAGCTACACTTTGGCTGTGTACAAGTAGCTGGACATCTTTTGAACAGACAAAGGGAAATCCCTTCTTTGCTGATGCTGACTAAAAGCAAGCACATGACCAGAAGAAAAGCTAACAAAAGCACTTGGAAATATTTCTGAAGGGGGGAAATGTACAACCAACTCTAAAGATTTTTCAGTTACTCCCAACATTCAACTTTTCATTCATGTTTCACTCCAATTAAAACTTCAGTTTAAACTGCTGGTGACTTAAGCATACCTTCATGATGAATCAGTATAAATTATAATGTGAAATAGTAAAAATCTAGCTGTAGTAATAAATGAAAAGCAGTATTAATATGATGACAATACTTGGTATCATATTTTAATATTGTAGGCAGCTCTACATGGAAAATCAGCCGCATTCTTTGAATATTCAGCAGAGCCAGTAGGAGTCCCTCAGGATATATTCATATGTGAAGCCAGAGGAGTTAAAAAGCAGGCATGAATTTGAGCTACTGAGGGAGGAGAGCGGGTTATCAAGGCTCAGCATGGTAACCCATTTTTTTCTAACAAGGACACTGGAACATGTGACACAATAAAGAATGAAACACATGACATTTCTTTCATTGATAGCAGCGTGAACTTAAATGTATTTAGATGGGTGCAGTTTTGCCTTAGGATTACACTGTAAGTACTCTCAGCTAATGCCACCCTCTACTACCTTCTGGATTTAGGACAACGGTTTGCACAACTGAGGGTGTAATTTTCCATCAGGCTTGAGCCATAACACCTTCCGTTTTGGTGTACCAGATCACCACTGTTGATAGAAGAATCTATTCCTACAGCTGTTTCAGGCTAAGTTTGCCAACTTTGGATTCAGAAATATCTGGATATTTGAGGGTGAAGCCTGGGTGTGTGGGGGGAAGGCTCAGTAGGGTATAATGTCATGCGGTCCGCCTTCCAAAGCAACCATTTTTTTCCCCAGGAGAAGGGGAAAAAACATTTTAAATAAATAAATAAGTGATGTATGTAGTCTGGAGATCAGTTGTAACTCCAAGAGGTCTCCATCCACCACCTAGAGGTTGGCAACCCTATTTCAGCCCCTAGCACCTGCAGATTTCAGTCACACTGCCATGGGCACCAGTCACATATATAATGACAGCACATGTTCAAGTCAGCTTGGGTAATCTTCTAGCATGTGACTATGAATGCTGGTTTGCCGTGCATACAACAAACTCAGCAAGCAGAAATGTGACTGGAGACTGGATGTGCCAATGAGCACCATTGCTGCCACAGGGTAAAACAACTGTGAGAACAGGCCTCAAGGAGCTGAAGAGGGAGCAATACAAGCAGCACAGCGTGAAGAGGAGTTGGTTTTTATAACCCAATTTTCTCTACCCTAAGGAGTCTCAAAGTGGCTTACAAATCACTTTATCTTCCTTTCCCCACAACAAGAACCTTGTGAGGTAGGTTTCGCTGAGAGAAGCGAGACAGGTGGGGCTGCAGGAGTTCTGAGAGAACTGTGACTGGCCCAAGGTCACCCAGCAGGCTTCATGTGGAGGAGTGGGAAACAAATCTGGTTTTCCAGATTGGAATCCTCCGCTCTTAACCACTACACCATGCTGACTCTTGAAGAATAGTGCAACAATAAAAGTAAAGGGTGCCTCTCAACTTCTGCATCAGAAGAGAAACAGACAGACAGATAGATATGTATGTAAATGTGTGTATGTATCTAAATCCTTCTTGCTTGGAATGCTTGAGGGAGAAGAATTATAGAGCAATAATATAAAGGAAAACTCACAAGAGTGCTTTGGCTACAATAATGTATTCAACAAAGAGCAACTCTTCCTGTCAGTCTATTCAGAAATTCTTTATATGACCAATAAAACTGCACAATATTGAACAGAATATTATATAGCGACAAACTGTAACACAGAACTTTATTTAATAGCTGCTGATCTAAAACAGTAGCCTTGTCAGAAATATGTTTCTTTAAAAAGAATCTCTATAGCAATGAAGAGTTATACATAGTTTCACAGTTAACAGTCTGTTACAGCTTCAGGCAATGGAGTCTGTGCTTTTCAAAGAAAATGCCCCCTATGCAAGGGTGTAGACTTTCCAATTTCCCGGGGGGGGCTGGGGCTGGGCCAGAGGCATTGCTGTGCTAGGAGCAAGGGTGGCTCCCGGGGGAGGCTGAGCACTTTCCTGAAAATTTCGGCGGGGGCTGAAGCCCCGCCGCCCCCACGAAGATTACGCCTATGCCCTATGGTACTACTTTGTGCATGGCAGAAACAGCCAGTTTCCATTCAAAGACAAGTGCAAAAATATGTCAACCACTTGGCACAGTGATATAGATAATTACTCAATTAACCACAATTATCTCCAGCAGCTCCAATAATACATTTAGATTTGTGTTCTATATAATGTTTGATTCATGAAGTCATGGTTGTTGGTTCTCCATCTCGGTTTGCCACCACTAAAACGAGGATAGGGACCTACTTCATGGCTTTGTTGGTAATGTTAAATATGTTTTTACTTCCCTTTGTTAAAAGGATGCAGGTTTAAACTTACCAAATAAATAGAACTACAAATAGCACTCTGTGGACCGGGACCAGAAACTTATGTGCCCCTGACACGGCTATGATGGATGCCTTCCTGGCCAAGTGACAGAACCGGGATCTGAAACAGGGGCAGGACTGGGGAGGACCCCTGACACCTCAGGAGAGCCAGAACTTTCACAATGTCCAAGAATGTCCACCATGCATGCAAAGCTTGTTGAATAGTGTATAATAGTGAATAAAAGGACTGGGTGGATGGCCAAGCTTACACAGACCACTTACTGCTTCCAATAATAGAAGGTGGTTGACAGGAAAAACAAAGAGGACCCAGGTGAGCAAACCCTCTCCCCTTCTGGCTGAGACTATGGGGGAGCCTGTCCGGGTGGTGTGGGCCAGTGGCAAAGCAATGGCAGAGGCAAGATAGCGAAGCCATCTCCCAACATGTGCAAATTCTTTGTATATCTAAATAGTATGGTGGATTTCAACCAACTTCAGTTACAAGGGTCTCTAATGGCACGGATCCAAAGCACCTCTTTCTAGAAAGATATGCTGCTTGTCAGAAAGATACAAGAGACTAAAAGTGCAATCCTAGGCAGAGTTAATTCAGTCTAAACCCATCAATTAGCTGGAGGGATTCTGCATAGGATGGCACTATAATATCTACAAGTGTTTAAGAAATGGAATAAGTGGCCTGAAGAGTGTTCAGTTCAAATGGTGTACAAGTATATAACATACAGTCATCCTCATTTCACAATAGAGCAGATTCTTAAGAGAGAGCCAGTTTGGTGTAGTGGTTAAGTACGCGGACTCTAATCTGGGAGAACTGGGTTTGATTCCCCACTCCTCCACTTGCACCTGGCTGGATGACCTTGGGCAAGCCATAGCTCTGATAACAGCTGTTCTTGAAAAAGAGCAGTTTCTGTCAGAGCTCTCTCAGCCCCACCTACCTCACAGGGGAGGGGAAGGGAAAGGAGTTTGTAAGCCACTCTGAGACTCCTTTGGGTAATGAAGGGCGGGGGATAAATCCAATCTCCTCCTCCTCCTCCTCCTCTTCTTCTTCTTCTTGTTTCTCATGATATTACAGAGTGCTATTGCATAGATGTCATACAACATTTGTTATCATGAGCCTAGCTGTCCTATGTCACACAAGGACTGTGCAGCCCGTGTGAGCACATCCTCTTAAGAGTACCTTATAAGTTTTAGAACTATAAAGAAGTGAACTGCTGGCTAAAGGATGCTGTCACCTAGTGTGAAAAGTCAAGTATTGTGTTTGTAATTTCTGCTCATATACTTATCAATGAAAATGTTTAAGGACAAAACAAAATCTGGTTACAATAAGTTCTTAACTGTTTATTTGTTTCCTATTACGGAAAAGGTCGAGATGCTGGAATCTGACAACAGTTAAGTTAGTTCACTGCATCTCTGTTTGTAATGCAGGGCCTCAGATGCAAGGGAAGTAGTCTCCTGCGTGATATAGCAGGGAAAACGTGTGTTTAAACAAAACAAAACAAAAACTTGGTTTAACAGCATGAGGTTTTAACCTAGATCTAGCTCTGTTCTATATTGTCAAACCCTGCTACGCTGAGCTTGCTTGGGTTGCCCTAATTCTTGGGGGGAGGGCATTCCT
>NW_015161949.1:1309707-1428902 GCF_001447785.1 Gekko japonicus | reverse complement strand
CCTGAGATTGGGGGCGAGTGAATGCGGGAGTGAATGAGACCTTTGCTTCTAGAAGATGTAACTTTTCCACTAGTCATCCTCCTTCCCCTCCTCTTTCGTTTTCCCAGGGGAAGGTGGCCTTGAACACATTCCTGCGCCATCTCGCTCTAAATTACCAGGAGATATATCTCTCCTGGTTGGCATGGCAATATTAGGCAGAGTATGTATGTGATGTATGCTTGGGAGGATAGATGGGACCTGCTTGAATTTTCTATAATAAGCTTGTACCCGCCAAAAGTCTTCAGTTCTAACACAGTGACTTTCTGGATCTTGCATATAACTCATACTTTCACTGCCTAAAGAGAGTTGTTGAGTATAACTGGACTGGGTGGTCTGACATTATATTGGGGATGCAAGAAGATCAAATCAGTCAATCCTAAAGGAAATCAACCCTGACTGTTCCCTGGAAGGCCAGATAACGAAACTGAATCTCAAATACTTTGGCCACCAAATGAGAAGGGAGTACTCACTGGAGAAGACCCTGATGCTGGGAAAGATTAAAGGTCAAAGAAGACGGGGATGGCAAAGGATGAGATGGTTAGACAGTGTCATAGATGCAATGAACATGAAATTGAGCCAACTTCAGAGGACGGCGGAAGACAGGAAGTCCTGGCGGGATCTGGTCCATGGGGTCGCAAAGAGTCGTACTCGACTGTGCGACTGAACAACAACAAAACTATCCCAAAATAATAGATAATTTAACATCTCAATTCACAAGCAAGAGGGATGTCACTTGATGCCTATAGTACCACGCATCACAAAGGAATACTGCAAAATGATGTGGCATCTACAACAGAAGAGGAGCTCCACTTATGAAATATTCTCTGTGCCATCATTATTATCGTTAAGATGCACAAATGCCTCTAAATGAAAAGCCTCCCAATAAACACTGTAATCTTTATTTTAGTCTTATTTTTATCAACAAATGGGGAAAATAAGCTTTCCAAGAAGCGAAGTGTAATTCAATCCATCTTGCAACCCTGACAATATATTAAAAAAAATACACACAAAAAAAAATCCAGAACTGTTGGGAGGCTCTGTGAGCAAAAAAATAAAATAAAAAAAATCAATACTGCAGCTCAGAGCTGTGCAAATGTGAATACTGCCAAATAGCAGTGCTTAGGGTAAAATGAACTGTTTTGCTCCATTTTCTTCTCTCTGAACAAATGATTTTTAAAAGTAAGAGCTATAAAATGTCAAGCAACAACTCCCTGTGCTTTAGACGAGCAATTGGAATAAATACCTCCTGGCAACAGGTGCAGTGGCTTAGACATAAATATATTCACATTCTGGAGGCAACTCTGGTAAACAGATGTCTTGCTTCATGATAGAAAATGGGAAGACCACCATCTAGATCCTACTGCTGGCTTCTCCATTTCAAAGCTCTTCAGAATTAAGTACGCTGGCCTGTCAATATGAACTGCTGTCACTATTGACCTGGAGATGCAATACCAGCCACTGATATTTAAACACTATGTTTCCTGATAAATCTACAATTCAGTCTGCAATAAAACAATTTCCCAGTACTATGCAAAAGCCTACTTCAGTAGGATTACTGAGGGCTCAACTTGACAAGGGAATCTATACATATTTATTTATTGTTCCACCCATTCTCTTGTAAAAAATAGGATGGTGGAGTAATTCTTTTCTATTCCCCTAAAGAAAACAGGTTGTAAGCAGGAAGGAAGATAAACCCTGCCCCCCCCACCACCTTACTTCATTGCCATTGATTGGTTGAACAATTTTCCCCCTACTTCAATTCCTGTTTTGGAAGTGAAGTGGGCTGGGATGAAATACTTTAGACAGTGAGGACTGATAAAAGAATAAGGAAGATGAGGCAGAGTACAGGTTTTAATTACCCTTACTGAGAAGTTCCCTTTTATGTGAAAAGTAGACTTCCATCTCTGCTTTATACATGAATGAGTGGATATATAACTAAATACTGGTGAAAGTCCCCATCCCATCTACCTTTCCACAGAAATTAAGGTGAAGTGTTTTGAATACTTCAAATGAACTAGATAAATGATGCATACTTTTATTATCAATAAATAGCAATGCAATTTTCTAGCATTTTTAGTAATTGTTTGGAACATCCTTGGATCATGGATGTATTGCTCATGCTGTGCAAGGGACAGGGAAGCCCATGGTTTGCTGATTGTCCAAGATCTTTCATGATACTGCAGATGTGACTTGTAGCATAATGGAAACATTAACTCCACCAAGAGCAACCAACATTGCATCTTATTCATTTTATATATATATATAGTCCAAAAGAAAGACAATAGGTTAAACAAGCTGAACATTTAGGTTACAAACCAGCTTTCTGGCAAACATGCTTCTTCTGTGGTTGTGGTTTTGTGCGTGCGTGTGTGTGTGTGTGTGTGTGTGTGTGTGTGTGTGAGAGAGAGAGAGAGAGAGAGATTTGTGTTACATTTCAACCACTAAAACAAACCCCTCTCACACCTCTATGAAAGATGCTGCTGACGTATTATTATTGGTAGATAAAACTTTTCTGCACAACTCATTTTTATTTAATAAGAACAAGTCCACTGAGGAAGGAAAAGGAGGCTAAGATAAACTGCTTTTTTACACTAGACTTAAAATGAGACTTCATGATCAGCTAAAATTGTTCTCAGAGGTTCTGCAAAATGGCATGTTTGTTTCATTTTCCACCCCTCTTTGCTTTAGCTGCACTGAAATGGCTTGGACCAAAGAGAAATAATAATCTACATTAATAGAAGTACAAAGATTAGATTACCAGTTTATGCCATCAACCATTTACACTGCAAGGAGGAGGAGGAAGAGTAAGAGTGGATTTATACCCCGCCCCTCACTTGGAGTCTAAGAGTGGCTTACAATCTCCTTTCTCTTCCTCTCCCCACAACAGACACCCTGTGAGGTAAGTGGGGCTGAAAGAGCTCTTTCAAGGACTGCTCTTGAGACAACATCTCTGAGAGTATGGCGACTGACCCAAGGTCAGCCCCCCCCCCCCCCCCCCAGGGAGGGAGCCGCCACTACCACCATCACCAACAAACTCGGTTGATAACTGGGAACAGAGTGGCCCTAGGATGATTGCATCTCAGTGGCGCGGTTGTATGGGGATGGAGGTAACATCTACTGGGCACCATCTTGTTTTAATTTAAGAACAACAGTACTGAGCACTTCATGAAATTTTGATATTTATTCAATTTTATCTTGTTTTACTTGGTTTTATGTATTGGCACATGGTGCCCTTGCTTGTTAGCCGCCCTGAGCCCATTCATGGGGAGGGCGGGGTAGAAATTTAAATAAATAAATAAGGTCAGCCAGCTGCTGGATGTAGAGGAGTGGGGAATCAAACACAGTTCTCCTAGATTAGAGTCTGCACTCCTAACCACTACAGCAACCTGGCTCTCATCCAACCATCTGTGGGCTTTGTGGAGCATTATTTTCCTGCTTCCTTCTCCTGCAGCTCCCTGAGCCGCCTCCCCAACCCCAATATTGTTCCTTGAGATCCACAGAACTTCCAGAACAACATAGGGGGAAAGGTACAATAGTAGCAGACAATCAATGGGAATCACCACTTCTTCTTCCACGAATGAAAATGCCAGTCCATTGAAGGAAATGCTTGGTTGCATACAGCTCAGATCATACAACCTAAAAAGAAAATAAGGATTTTCACCTTTGGATTCCATCCCAAGCAGAGAAAAATAATGTGGCTATGGGAGATGTGGTGCCCATGGGTGCCATGGTGCCTGTCAACACATTTCCTGGCTCCCATCAAGAGTTTTTAGAAAGTGGGTGTAGCCATGTGAGGTTCTTGCTCAGCAGGGCTTCTGATTGGCCACTGGACATCTGATTGGCTGTGCAGAATAAAATGACATTTTTCAGTTGCAGCTCCCACAACACTGTCGGTTTAATTTCCTCTCACTCCTCTGTCTAGTGTGTTTTGTAAATTACTCCTCCTCTCCCCTGCACTTGGGCTTCCTCTGCATGTTTGGCTCTGCTGCCTAGGGCTGCCAAGTGGGGGTGGGGGCTGCCTAGGGCTGCCAAGTCGAGGCACAATTTCCGCTGCCGCGGAATCGGGCCCCGGGGGGAACTCCGCCCCCCGAAGCGCGGCGTGGCTGCGTCACTGGAGGCCACATCGATCACGTTGGGGGCGTGCCCTCGACTGTTGGAGGGGAAACTCTATGGTTTTCCCTCCGCCGATCGGGGCCACGCCCCCAACGTGATCAACGTTGTGCATCACTGGCGGCGCACGTGCGCTTTGCGCATCCACAGACGCCTCCCGGAACCCGGCGAGCCTCCCCCACCAGGCTCTAAAATACACTTGGCAACCCTACTGCTGCCTGCAGCAGCCATTTTATTACTGGCTCTGCCTCCCGGGGCAGCCATTTTGTAGTTGTACCCACCATCCTTTGTCAGAATCTAAATGGTGCTCGCAGGCTTTAAAACGTTCAGGACCACTAAGCTATATTGTTTCAGTTAATTATCAATATAGCTTACTGTTAGGAGAAAGGGACTGGGGTAAAGCATAAATCAACAGCCATCTCTACTCTAGAAATATGACATGATTCCACAGGACACAATGCAAGTTACTGAAGCTATCATTGAAAAAAAAAATCCATCTCAGCATAAATACATTTCTCTGCCAAGAATGAAATAGTGCCCCTCCTCATGTTATTTTTCCACTCACAAAAAGGCCTATTGTAAAGATCACATTTTTCCAAGTAGAATGTTTACAGTTGTCTTTTTTGACAATCTTCTGAAATCATGAAACATGATGATACAAGTTGCAGTGATGCACGCTGGGCAGAATGTCATTGTTTCTTGTTAAACAGATACGATGCTTCATGAAAAAAGGGTTATTACATTACATAATCATAACAAAACAAACAACAGAGAAGGAAAGATGAAACACAGAGTATCAATACCTCTGTCCCTTACACTAGATATGAAAATGGAACCTTTGGATTACCTGTTCTGATTTCCGAGCAATGAGTTGGATGGGGGAAAGACATATATAGAGGCAGAAGAAAACAGTCATATGTAATCACAAATTCAGAATCAGATCATCTGTGTTCCAGTCTAGAAATTCATTAAGGGATCCATTCATGCCATCCCAGAGGAATTTAAACCTTCCAGCAGAATACTCCAAATTCCTTTATTAAATAACTCCTAATCAGTTCCCAGTGTCCAACAACAGTTAGAGAAAATCTCCCAATGAAGCAAAACTTCTAAAGGAAGGAGTTAAGGGGGGGGGGGGCAGGCCTAGGATGCACTGCAGTAGAGCGATAACAGCTTGGTCCACCAATGCAGGTGAACTAAGTGGCCTAGGATACAGAATTATTTAGATCCACTGTTTTCAGTGAAATTAAACTGCTTTACATCTGCCACACAGCACCTCACTGGTTTTGGTTTTTTAGAATGAGGTATGAAATGAGAACTAGAATTTATACTACTCAGCTTTCATTTCCCTGAAAGTCACTGTATTAAAATACAAAGCACTGGCATAAAGACAACATTGAGAGCAGCCTGTTTCTGCTGACCCAGCTGAGAATGTGCTGAAAGTTTAGTCCTATTTTTGTCCCTCTTTTCCAAAGAGATTTGTAAAAATAAACAGAATCAGGATGAATAGGGAAAGAACATTGGGATAACAAAAAAAAAGAGAGGCTAAAATTGAACAGATACTGTGATCTTCTAACACAAAAGATCTAACAATCTTCTAACATACAACACTGCACATATGAAGCTGCCATACTGAGTTCCTCTTCAAAAAGGCTCTTTAAACCCACTTTGGCTTCTGAAGGCAAATGGGTTTTTGTTAAGGCTTCACATACCTAAAGGACAGTGGAACAACATTTAAAAAATGGCTCAAAAACCACATTAGAAAACCCATATTAGGGCTTCGTTAACTGTGGGTAAGCAGTGTTTTATCCTTAAAATGTTCAAAACCTTAACAAAAATCTGTTGGCCTTCAGAAGCCAAAGGGGGTGAAAGAGCCTCTATGAAAGAGACTGGAGTTATATCATTGGACCATTCTAGCTCTACTCCGACTGGCAGTGGCTCTCCAGGGTCTCAGACAGAGGATGGTTTCCCCCAGCATTTGCTCGAGATCCTTTAACTAGAGATGCCAGAACCTTCTGCGATCACTTCTCATATCAGCTAAAGTCGCCTTTGGCACTTGGGGCACAAAGAGCTTCTGTTTTCTAATCTATTCACAGAACTTCCAAGGATCTGTTTTTGACCTTTAAAGCCCAATGCGGACTGGGACCAAGATATCTGCAGGGCCGTCTTTCTCAATATGTCCCTCAAAGGGCACTATGCTCTTCAGATTGACATCTGCTGGTGATCCCTGGCCCAAAAGAATTCCGCCTGACCTCAACTAGAGCCAGAGCTTTCTCAGTTCTGGCACCAGCCTGGTGGAGCATTCTCCCAATTGAGATCCAGGCCCTGTGGGATTTAATGTAATTCTGCAGGGCCTGTAGAACAGACGTGTTCTGCCAGGCCTATGGTGGTTTTCATCCATGGCACACATTGGTTCCCCTCTAAGTTTGGTGCTCATTCTGTTTTCTGTTCTAGGCTTATAACAGACTTCCATTCTAAGTGCTGATTGGGTCACTGCTGTGCAGGCAATTGCTGTTAAGGACCAAACCATATTCCATATTATCTTGCATAACATAGAAACATCTCTCCACAACACCAACTCTGCCAGAACCGATTTTCGCCTCCTGCTATATTTGCTGCATTCATCTGCAGTTGCAAATATGACATTTTCACTCCTGGAAGCAACAACTATGGATTTTAGTGAATACATACTATGGGCTGTGGCTATAACTTACACAGGTCACATGCCTTCTGTAGCACATAAATAGAGACAGAACAGTTCTGAAATCACTACACTTGAAAAATCCAGTCAAATCATTTACCTTAGCCAAGTGGCTGCAATCCAAACACAGACACATCAGGTATTTTTGGCAAGCAGTATTGCCTTATATATGCATAAATGGGCTCTCTGGATCAAGGCCAGTGAGGGCAACTACGCAATAACAAGTTAGGCCATAATTCAACAGTCTTACAGACATTTTAAATCCTATTGATTTCAACAGTATGTCAGCTTGCACAACTGGGTGTGAGGATTTAGCTTCTCAAAAAGTGAGTTACAGGGTGTTTGTTAGCTGGCCTGTGAGAGCTTATCCTCCTTTTCTCCATAAGAGCCTTCAGAGAGTGCTACTTGTCAGGAAGGAAAGGCTTCCGAGCTAAGAACAATTTCAGGAGGACTGAGACAAGAAAGCACGCACTACAAACAAAGGAGTTTTGTGTTAAAAACTGTGTGTCAACAGAATTTCCTGCTGCATCGCTTCCCCTTTGCAAAAAAATCTGTACCAGAACAAAAACAATACCCACATACATCAGTATTTTAATTTTTAAAAGTTTATCAAGTACACTTACTTGATAAACATTTTTTATTTTTGAATTCCCATGTAGTTCCTGTTGGCTCAGACATTTTACCAACCATGAGGCTGACAAAGAGAGGAAAACAGAAAAACAAAACAAAACCCTCTCTCTAAGCAAGATTCAAAAGCCACTGCTGAGTTCACAAACTGACAAAGAGAAAAAAAAAATGCCTTTGTTCCCAGGCTTTACAAACCAAATCCAAATCCTCTGAATCATGAATGTGCAGCATTTTATTTTAGGGGGGGTCTAATTCTGTGGGACAATGAATGTGGGCAGAAAAGAAAGTCTGCCCTTAGGAGATCAAAATTGCTAGAATTCATCGCGTTATGACTTCTCTGTGTGCTGAAGGGGCTGATTTAGTTTATAATGCAGTCCTAAATAGAGGATTTAATATATTTGCTTTAGATCACAGATCAAAACATTGATGCTTTTCTTCAACTAGTCCTATAAATGCCTATATATGGGTGTCAGCAGGAGTACTCTGGAAAGAAATGACAGCTGGGAGAGCCTGCCCTGGTGGTGGTGAGGCCACCACTTCTGGAGCCAGAAGTATGGTTCATAATCAGATGGGTGGCAGACCTGCTCCTCTTTTGTGTTTCCCCATGCGAAGACAGGCAGGCATGGGGGGGGGGGATTCCCATCGACCCTTCCTATTTTCCAGCTGTAGCCCCACTCCATCCCAAGAATGCCACCCTTCTCCCCCAACAGGCATGTGTCAATAGAGCCTCCCCCACTCTTTTCCATTGTCCCTAAGTGGTGGTTCATTTTCAATCTTTTAAAACAAAAAACTCACAGTACTGATACAGCCATATAAAAAAGGTAAAGGTTCCCTTGCTCGAAAGCCAGTCGAATCCGACTCCAGGGTTGCGGTGCTCATCTCCGTTTCAAAGCCGAAGAGCCAGCGCTGTCCGAAGAAGTTTCCGTGGTCATGTGGCCGGCATGACTAAACACCAAGGCACATGGAACACTGTTACCTTCCCACCGAAGTGGTCCCTATTTATCTACTTGCAATTTCTTGCTTTCGAACTGCTAGGTTGGCAGGAGCTGGAACTAGAGACGGGCGCTCACTCCGGCATGCGGCACACTCGGGTCTCCAACTGCTGAACTACCGACCTTCCACAGCCTGCAGTTTAGCGTCTTAACCACTTGAGCCACTGCAGCTCCAGGATACAGCCATATACGCATGCACATAAAGGGGGAGGGGTGCTGTGATGCCACCAGTGATGACAGCATCCTCCCTTGAAATTCCTGATTATTTAAGATATATGGGGAAGAAAATAAACTGAATACACAATTGTGAAAATGCAGAGAGAAGGCAGACATACAGAAGAACAGCTCCCTGCCCGATTCCAATGGTTGTAGATCAACTGCCAAGAAAATCAGGCGTAACATGAGTCTGCAAAAAAGTGCATTGTCTGCCGCATGATAACACAGCTAAACAAAGTCCAGTATACGCTTCTGTATGCATGCACACTTTTTCAGACACACTGAAACAGACTTCCTCAAGCCTTAGTTGTCAGGAAGGGCTAGTAAGAGTCAAGATGAATAAGTAACTGAGCAATAAGTATATCTAAGACTGGATTTAAGCAGTTGGTAAAACCCGTAAATGCCAGCAAATAAGCATACAAATAAAAGAGTTAAGAACAGATGTGAGAACTAAGTTCGAGTCCAAAGTGTAATTCTGGATATAAGCGAAAACCGAGTTACTTGGCATGTGTCGTGAAATAAGAGACCGATATCTCTTTTAAGCCCTGGGGGGTCCTCTTTTTTGGGGGGGGGGTCCTGAGTATTGTAATAACTTTTAATTCAGCAATCTCCCATTCCAGTCTGTTTCTGAAACTCCTTTACAATAAAACAGCTGCTTTGAGGTCCCCCATTGAGTGCCCTGAGAGGCTGAAATGTTCTTCCACAGGTTTCTCAATTTTGTGATTCTTGCTGTCAGATTTGTGTCCATTTATCCTTTGGCAGAGAATTGAAGGGCATTGTTAGCATTTAATAGCATATACAATGTTAAAAAACGAGCAAGTGAATGAGCCTGAGATGGTGTAGTTGATGTTGTCAGGTCCAGTAATCGTGTTCTCTGGGTGTGGCAGCAAAGTTGGTACCTGGGTTTATTGCAAGCTCTTGTACCAGTGTCCATGTTCAAATAAGATGTTGCATTATTGTGGGTAAGGAGTTGTTTAAGATTGGGGGGTTGTCTGTGCACAAGAAAAAGTTTGTCCCCCAGTACTTGTGAAAGAGAACTGTCATTATCCAGTAGGAGTTGTAAGTCGCTGATGATGCATTGAACTGTTTTTGAGTTGAGAGCTGTATGTGACCACTAGTGGTGTTCTGTCTCCTGCCTGTCTTGCAAAAGGTTTTCTCTGGGTATCGTTCTGGCTTTGTTAATCTGTTTCTTGACTTTATCAGGTGGATATTTTCGTTCCAAAAACGTTTTGTTGTAGATCCAACAGGTGAGAATCTCTGTCTGTAGGACTGGAGTTCATGTGTCTGTAGCGTAGAGCCTGGATATATATAATGGATTGTTTGGCATGCTTAGGATGGTAGCTGGAGGCATGTAGATATCTTTGTTGGTTAGTAGGTTTCTGGTATAAGGTGGTGTCTGTGTGTCCATTGTGTATTTTTACAAGCGTCCAGAAAATGTATTTATTGCATAAATTGATTCATTGTCAGGTTGATGATGGGGTGAAAGTCACTGAATGGCTGGTGGAATATGTCCATGGCTTCTTTACCATGTGTCTAGACAATAAAGATTTCATCATTGTATCACAGGTATAAGAGAGGAGTGAGTGGGTAGGAGTTTAGGAAGTGTTGCTCCAACTCAGCCATAAAGATGTTGGCATACTGTGGGGCCATGTGGGTGCCCAAGGCTGTACCATTGATCTGAAGGCTACCCACCTGAACACAGCTAAACAAAGGGTAGGAAGAAGCAGAAGCCCCCAAAGGCGGCTGTGTTGGCACAGGAGATGATGGTAACTTTAATGCAAGGAGACTGATTAAGTCCTTGTGCTGCAGTCTTAGGTTTCATCCAAAACGCTGCTGCACTGTGTAATGTGCTCTACATGCAGCTGCCTTAGAAGACTGCCTAGATACTACAATTGGTACAGCCAAGTGTTGACCTGAGTGGATCATAAGGACCAAATCACTTCAGTCTTGTTCCATCTCCACTGGCTTCCCATTTGCTTCCAGGCTCAATTCAAGGCACTGATGTTGACCTTTAAAGCTCTCTATGGCCTAATACACCTTAAGGACCTCCTTCTCCCATATGAACCAATCCATGCACTCCAGCCATCTTTGAAGGGCCTGCTTTGGTTGCCCCCACCATATGAAGCTAGAAGGATGACAACCTATGAAAGGGCCTTCTTGGTCATGGCATCAAAACTTTGGAACTCTCTCCCAAGGAAGATTCATTGGTCTTCCTGTATCAGTGTCTTTTGCCAGGAGGTGAAGTCTTTTTTGGTATGTCTGGTATACTCCCCAAAACAGTCCCAGCTGCTCCCTATGGTATTGTGTATGTGATTTTAATTTGATTATTTTATAATTTTAAATATATTTTAATTGCTCAAGTGTTGCTGTTGTTTGCTAATGTTCACCACCTTGTGGACCCTGATTGGGTGGAAAGATGGCATAAACATGTTTTAAATAAATAAATGAAACAATAGACTTTGTTCTCAAATTTCAAAAAAAACAACACGTTTATTTCCACATGCATCCAGCTAAATTGAAAATTCAAGTAGCCATTGGACCTGACATATATAACAAATGAGATTAACCAGTTAAACTCTCACAGTGTTCATTAAAGCATGACAGAAGCATCACTATTGTCAGGGATCATTACTATAAAACATTGTAACTGCAAGGCGTTGACTCCATCTATTTTCACTGGGTCAGGTTAACTCCCCACCACCCCCACCCCGTGAGTGCACTCTGCTTTTTAAAATTGTATTGTTCCAAACCATTATATCAAAGGCTGTCTCATTACATTAATAAACATGTTATGTACACAGTACATTACATGACTGTATTTGATTATGCATTTAGATATATGGTAGCTGCCACCAAATTGCTAACACACAACACTACACTATAAAAGGGCAGCCCAGGAGAAAGAGAGAGAAACTTTAGTCAACATGTGACATATCAAGTAGGTTGTCCTAATGTTAACTATAGTCCTCTCCTATGCTGTGCTTCTTGTCAGCCACAGTTCCATGATATATATAACAATATTGTCAAACACAAGTGCACAGAATGGTGACTGATATACTCTCAAGAGTTTCTTCCCTCAGCACTGCCCTCCCTGCTATCAGACAGGGCTTCCATGAAGTCCAGTTCAGTTCAGTTTATTACTGTCAAAGACCAGCAGAATTCCACAAAGTTGAAAATTTATGTTTTGACCCACCTAAACCAATGATGGACAGGTGGAATGTTTTAAATTAGAGTTTAATCTTATTTGTAAACTGGACTAGTTGTAGAATCAAGCAGCCTAATTTATCCTAACATTAATTAATTCTAATAGCCTAACAATTTGGTACAAAAATTGCTCTCATGCACTGGTCAGTAAAAACGTAAAGGCCAGTGATGACATCCCTATTTGCCCTATAGCTCTAAGTTCCACCCCCCAATTTGTTAGATATCAATTAATCACACATGGATGCCTTTTATGCATGTTCCTAAGAAATACATTTTATAATGACTATTTGTGTGTCAGTCAGAAGTCTTTGGCTTTTCCATAATGATACCTTTGTATATGGAAATGTTTTCACAAATTTGGAAGTGTTATCAAAGTATCAGTCACAAAAATAGCACAAGTAGGTCCAAAAAGACCAACTGGTATCTTCAAAGGTAATCAGTACATATAGTTAGATTTCCCATGACTTCACAGTGATGGAACTGATAATCAGAAATGGGGTGACAAGCATAATTTATTATGCTGGACTCTCAGGTCTAAGAACATAAGATAAGCCAATGTTGGATCAGGTCAATGGCTCATCCAGTCCAACACTCTGTCACACCGTGACCAAAAATACCAGGTGCCATCAGGAGGTCCACCAGTGGGGCCAGGACACCAGAAGCCCTCCCACTGTTGCCCCCCCCCAAGCACCAAGAATATAGAGCGTCTTTGGGTGAAGAAGTACTTCCTTTTATCTGTTCTAACCTGACTGCTCAGCAATTTCATTGAGTGCCCACAAGTTCTTGTATTGTGAGAAAGGGAGAAAAGTACTTCTTTCTCTACCTACTCTATCCCATGCATAATCTTACAAACCTTGATCATGTCACCCTCAGCTGTCGTTTCTCCAAGCTAAAAAGCCCCAAGTGTTTTAACCTTTCTTCATAGGGAAAGTGTTCCAACCTTTTTATCATTCTAGTTGACCTTTTCTGCACTTTTTTCGAATGCTATAATATCCTTTCTGAGGTGTGGTGACCAGAGCTGTACACAGTACTCCAAATGAGGTCGCACCATCGATTTATACAGGGGCATTATGATACTGGCTGATCTGCTTTCAATTCCCTTCCTAATAATCCCCAGCATCACATTGGCCTTTTTCATTGCAGTCGCACACTGTCTCTACATTTTCAGTGAGTTATCTACTAAGACTTCAAGATCTCTCGGTCAGTTCGGACCCCAACAACATGTATTTACAGTTAGGATTTTTGGCCACAATGTACATCCCCCCCATTTGCCACGTTGACGCCCACTTGCCCATCCTTTACAGATCCCTTTGGAGTGCCTCACAATCCTCCCGGGTTTTCACCACCCTGAACAATTTCATGTCATCCGCAAATTTAGCCACTTCACTACTTACTCCCAACTTCAAATCATTAATGAACAAGCTAAAAAGCATCGGACCCAGTACTGAGCACTACGGTACCCCACTCCTTACCACCCTCCACTGTGAAAACTGCCCAATTATACTCACTCTCTGTTTACTATTAATTAGCCAGTTTTCGATCCACAAGAGGACTTGTCCTTTTATCCCATGACTATTTATTTATTTTATTAAATTTCTATTCCCCCACCCTCAGCTTACTTAGGAGCCTTTGATGAGGAACTTTATCAAAAGCTTTTGGAAGTCAAGATAAACAACATCTATTGGGTCCCTCTCGTCCACATGTTTGTTCACTCCCTCAAAGAACAATAACAGATTAGTGAAACAAGATCTTCCCTTACAGAACCCATGCTGAGTCTGCCTCAATAGGTTTTGTTCATCAATGTGCCTACTAATTCTTTCCTTAAGAACAGTTTCCACCAACTTACCCGGCATTGACGTCACACTGACTGGCCAGTAAGTTCCCAGATCTCCTCTGGAACCCTTTTTAAAGATGGCAGTGACATTAGCTACCTTCTAGGCCTCAGGACTGGAAGCAGATTTTAATGAAAGATTACATATTTTTGTCAGGAGATCCACAAGTTCACATTTTGAGTTCTTTCAGAACTCTTGGATGTATGCCATCCGGGCCTGGTGATTTATCAGTTTTTGTCTCTCAGTCGTAGAACCTCTTCTCTCATCACCTCAATCTGACTCAGGTCTTTCAACACCCCTCCCAAAATTAGCAGTTCTGGAGTGGGCAAGCACTTCTCATCTTCCACAGTGAAGACAGAGGCAAAAAATGCATTCAGCTTCTCAACCATTTCCCTATCATCCTTCAGTACTCCTTTTACCCCATGGTCATCCAAGGGCCCCACTGCCTCCCTGGCTGGTTTCCTGCTTCTAATGTATTTGAAGAAATGTTTATTGTTGGTCTTTATGTTTTTTGCTATATGCTCCTCATATTCCCTTTTTGCCTGCCTGATCACAGACTTGCATTTTACTTGCCACAGCCTGTATTCCCTTTTATCAACCTCACTGAGACTAGCTTTCCACCACTTAAAGGAATCCTTCTTACCTTCCATTACTTTGTTTGTTAACCATGCAGGCCTTTTTCTATACCTATTTGTGCCTTTCCTAACCTGCAGTATATATTTTTCTGAGTTTCTAAGATTGTAGTTTTGAATAGCCTCCAAGCTTACCCAGTGGTTTTGACCGTTTCTACTTTTCCTTTCAGTTTCCTCCTCACATGTCCCCTTATTTCAGACAAGTTACCCCTTTTAAAGTTAAACGTGGTTGTGTCAGTCTTTCTGGGCAACTCCCTATGTATACAAATGTTGAACTCAATAACATCCCAAGCTCTACATCTTAATTAAAAGATCACTCATCCTCTAGAGATTCCCAGGCTACTGTGATGAACACCCTAGATATAGTGAAGATTCTTCTATTGGGATCTTACTGTGGAAATATGTGGTGTGCAAAGTTTTCAGCTGGAGAAGGAAAACTAATGTATCAGAAATATCTCCCAACCTATCATATTCCAAAATGTACTTTGGTGCTTCTTCTGTACACATTCTTTCACTGCTACAGTTCTTTTTTAACTTATTTACCTTAAAAACGAACAAATAAACAAAAAAGCAAGTACACACTATAAAGCAAGAGCAAAAGGAAGTGCTTGCATATGTTAGCAGCTCCCATTAAAGGAGCCATAGCGATAAAAATTAGAATGTACTACTAAAACAATGCATCAATTTATAGGAAGAGTTCAAAGGCAATTTAAAAAAAACAAAAAACTATGATATATAGGGGGGAAAGACTATCACTGAAAACTCAGGACAAACCTGTTAAACTGCCCTGGAAAATAAGCACTTCCTTATTATCACGACTAAATAATCAGCTGTGTACACAATGCTACATTCTTTTATCTCTGTTGTGCATCATGTTCTGGAAATGACAAGATACTCTGAGGCATACAGGATCAGGATTAACAAAGACTCACCTGTTGGCACTGTACCTAGACAGTGGTACAGTAGTTATATATCACGGACATATTTTCTTACAGATCTGGTGTAACATAGTGAGGGGATTATCTGATTATTTCATTTATATCCCACCTTTCTCCACAAAGGGACCCAAAGCAGCTAACATCATTCTCTTCTCCCCTATTTTATCCTCACAACAATCATGTGAGGCAGCTTAGTCTGAGAGTGTGTGATTGGCCCAAAGGTACCCAGTGAGCTTCCAGAGCAGAGTGGGGATTCGAACCTGGGTGTCCCAGATCATAATCTGAAACTTTAACCACTACACCACACTGGTTTGGGAGGAGACTTGTCTGTTCAAGTCTCTGGATTTAAGTAAACACAGATGAGGCCATGTTGAGAATTAGATATATTGAGAAGTGTGGCACCCACAAGGTCTCTTTCCCCTCTCCCATTATTTTTTCTTTCCCTTCCACGAGAGCCCCCATAACATGTCTCCTTTTCCTGTGTCCTTCTCTCCTTGACACCCACCATCCAACCCAACTATAGCTACCCCCATATTTAGCTTTCTGTCTTCCCTCCCCCCTGGCAGCCTATCCCTGGGAAAACTCTGTTGGTTACACTCACTCCAGATTTAAGTACCCATAGATAGAACCACATTGAGATTTTGATATAATTAGAGATGGGCATGAACCGGAAAAATATGGTCCGTGTTTGTTTGTGGTCGAACCATGAACTGAACTGTGAATTGGCAGGGCTCTTTTTGTAGCAGGAACTCCTTTCCATATTAGGCGACACACCCCTAATGTAGCCAATCCTCCAAGAGCTTACAGAGCTCTTCTTACAGGGGCTACAATAAGCTCTTGGCGGACTGGCTACATTAGGGGTATGTTGCCTAACATGCAAAGGACTTCCTGCTACAAAAAGAGCCCTGGAACTGAGAGGAACTGAACCAGTTTAGGTCCCCGCAAACCCCATTGAATGGAGTCGTAGCCCCTTTAAACAGGGTTTGCACAAAACCCCAAAAACAGCTGAGTGATGGGGAGCAACCTGCTCCCCACTGCTCAGCTGTTTCAGGCTGTCTTGTGCACTCCCTTTAAAACTGCCTGTAACTGCTGCTGGATCAACCACTCCCCTCCCCTTTGCCAAGCAACTTTCCTTGGCCCTCCCTCCAAGCCATAGCTGGTGTGCCCATTTGAGGATCAACAGAACTAGACCACCCAAAACTATTCCCTAACTGAAAAGAATAGACAGTATCCCTCCCCCATCTTCTATCTCTCCTTTGCTTGCTTCTTGACCTGCCCCCTTTCTCTTATTCTCTGAGGTACACACCACTCCATGGGGCTAATTACTGTGTGAGTGCCAGAATTAATACTGATATTCTTGGGCAGTGTGATATTTTGTGCTAAAATGTACTAAAATGCTCTGTTTAGCTGTTACCCTGGTTCTCCTCAATAAAACGTCTCTGATTATTCCATTTCATTGCAGCCTCTGTTCGCCTTTCCAGCCTGCACTTTTGTCATTTCTGCCCCGAACCTCTGGGCATGCAGTGCCCATCTGAATCCTGACCTGACCAAGAAATTTACTCATGTGGCCCTGAGCACATGCAGTAACAATCTATGTTCTTTGCAGCACAATATCCTGTCAGGCTATGTTTCACATATGATGATGTACAGTGTACAGACTTTAAAAACAAACAAACAAACACTTGATTGTCTCTGTGAAGCATCTCTGACTGTGACTTCTGTCTGGGAGGCTGTCCAAGGCAACCATGAATACTTTTCTAAACTGAATTTTGAATTCCTAGGATTCAAGCAAAGGTTTATGTGGTCTGTTTGAAATACTTATGGCCCACCTTACCCCGTCCAAGATGACTCAGAAAAGATGCAACAATATCAGAAGAAACAATCAAAACATCAGAACTTCAGAAATGGATGAGCCTGAATCATCAAAATCAACAAATTTACCAATTTCATAACTTCAGACAAATGCCCTCTCATCTGGAGCTCACCACTCCAAGAGGTGGCACAAGCAGCATTAATGTCAAAAAGAGTACAGCTGGCACATTGACTCATTTAGAAGACATACCTGTTGAGTTACGCTGGTCCTGGGTGATAGAAGACTTTTCAGGTATAAGAAAGAGCACTTTAAATTGAGCCCAGAACAAACTGGCAGCTAAAGACAACTCACTCTGTCTGGAACTAGTACTGTGTGGCAAAATATTTCTGTATGGTGACCAGTGTTCCCTCTAAGCTGAGTTAGTGCGAGCCAGCTCACAGTTCTTTAGCCTCCGGCTCACACATTTTTGTCTTAGCTCAGGAAGGATGGTTCCGGAGCAAACTAATTTCTGCAGGAGCCAAATCGCTCGCTCACAGCTTGAAGGCCAGCTGCTCGCAAAGTAGAATTTCTGCTCACAAGACTCCACGGCTTAGAGGGAGCATTGATGGTGACTTAATATGCAGATTCTGTTAAATTTCCCATGATTCTGGATATTTATGTTGGCGTTCTGCAAAATGCCCCAAACATGTGTTTAGCAGCTGCATACGAACACATGAAAAAGTAGGCTGAAGGACTGCATGTTTTTATGCAAGCCCAATTCCCTGCACGTAGAAGCTGAATATGATAGTACTCCATGTGCAGGGAGCATTCAAATATGCGATCCCTTGACTATATTCTGAAGTGCTAATTTGCAGGACTCTGCCATGTACTTTTTCCCTGAATGTCATTAAGAATAACATAGCTATTCACCTACCATTTATCTCACAAGGAGGCAGCTGCGAAGCATAACAGTTCTGATTGCTCTTCTTTCCCACATTCCAAATAAAACTACACTTTCCTACTGAAACTTCCACTCAGATCTGTGATGAGATATATTATTCAGGTCTACAAAAAGTAGGATTGTATAAGAAAATGAGAAGGAATGAGACAGTCTGTGGTTCAGGCATCAGGAATGAAATACCACAACTTCCTAGAAGTATAATTCCCAGCAGGGCTGACTCCACAGCATTATTCTCAGGCAGATTAAATTCAATTCCTTTCAATTTACTGTGTGGGAGTCTCTTTAGATGAGGAGGGGAAAAGCCCTGTCTACTCTGCTTAGGCATAAAAGACACTACAATGTATCAGTAGGCTTGCATGAGCGCCGTTGTTAAGCTTATTATCTATTTCTTTGTAATATGTTTGATTTTATAAACCCATTTTGTGACTTGCTTCAAGCCTCTCATTATTTTTAAAGGCACTCAATCAGTCACTGTTTCAGCAAATTGACTTGATAATTAAGGAAAACAAGCCCATATTCCTTAATGACAACTTGCATTCATTCAACATGTTTGAAGGACACTAACAAGAACACGACACAAGTATTTAATATTCATTTCATTTTCACTTTTTGAAAGCTATTGTAGTACCCAGCTGTGCTATGCTTAGCTGTACTAAAAAACAGTCACGTGCTCTGAGACGGGCCCTGCTTAAATCCTATGTCTGCTAAGTCTTGGCTAGGTGGGCTTTAGGCAAGGTGCTACCACCCTCTCTTCAACCCCAATCTGCAATATGGAGATAATAATGCTCAGTTATCCTGTCAATTTATGCCTAAAATGTGTGGATAACATGGGTTATGGGATTATGAAGACATACTATGCACCTTCTAAAGAACTTCTACATGCTAGTAAAGGTAAAGGTTCTCTTGCTCGAAAGCCAGTCGAATCCGACTCTAGGGTTGCGGTGCACATCTCCGTTTCAAAGCCGAAGAGCCAGCGCTGTCCGAAGACGTTTCCGTGGTCATGTGGCTGGCATGACTAAACACCAAGGCGCACGGAACGCTGTTACCTTCCCACCGAAGTGGTACCTATCTATCTACTTGCAATTTCTTGCTAGGTTGGCAGGAGCTGGAACTAGAAATGGGAGCTCACTCCATCATGCGGCACACTCGGGTCTCGAACTGCTGAACTAATGACCTTCCACAGCCTGCAGTTCAGCGTCTTAACCACTTGAGCCACCGCAGCTCCTTACATCTACATGCTATGGATATCTAATTGCATATGTTGCCTTCCATATAAATTAAAACTTTGCTCAATGAGGACACATAGACTAGGGCACAGGATCCTGCAGAAAAGTATGGAGTGTGTGTGTGTGTGTGTGTGTGTGTACACACGCACACACATACATACATAATGGAGATAATTATAATGGGAGATAAAAAATGGATTTCCACAGCTTTCCAGCCAGGGTTGTCAGGTCCCCTCAATGTGCCAGCAGGGGAATTTGGGAGTTATTCTGGAGGTGGGTGGGGACATCACACAGCATGCTGACATCACCCGGAAGTGATGTCAGCACGTTGGCGACGTCAGAGGCAACGCTCTGCTTTTTGGGCAAACTCTATGGTAAAAACAGCCTCAAACCATAGAGTTTTGCCCAAAAAACAAAATGTCACCCTCCCACATCACCAACATGCTGACGTCACTTCCAGGTGACATCAGTGTGTTGCACACGGCATTGGAGGGGGGGATTTCCTCCGACTGGCCAGCTGGCCACCGGCGGGCAGAGCCCACAAAAGCATGGGATCCCCCACCTGGGAAATGGTATCCCTATTTCCAGCTATCCAGGATCTCATGAGAACACATCATGAGATACTGATTGCCATTTTGGCTTGGCAAGGAATTGTGAGGAACTGGCTGTTCTAGTGCCATCTGCCAAGCACGGTACCTTTGCAGAGCGTAGTAAACCTTTCTGTGCACAATGAGAGAAGGAGGTTCTCACCAAAGTGAGGGGTTGCTTCAGTAACAGCTGCTGCTACAACCAGGAAGAATAGAAACCCAATGAGTGGGAAGGAAAGCAGGGGTTGAGGGAGAAGAAAACAGAGAAAGAGCCAGTGGGACAGGGAAGTGAGGACAGAAAAGAACAGGCCAGCTAGTAGGTAGGGAGAGAGAAGGAGGGAGGGAAGAAAAGCAAAGCAAGGGCAGGGAGCAAGGGCCTGGGGGGAGGGTGGAAAATAGAACTAACAAGTCCCTCTGGCCCTCCTTGTGGCAAACTGAAGAAATTGAAAGGCTGAACAACCTGTTTTGTAATCTCCTTTTATATGTTTTATAGGTACAGGAAATTTCAAAACTATTTGGGGAGACATAACTCTTTGCCAACACTCCCTTTCTATTTAGCATCTAACTTCATGTACAACAGGCATGCAGTCACATGAAGAATCACCCCGAATGCACAACTATTACTTTGAACTAAAATATTGGTCTATTAATGTAGTGGGAAATATTTGGCCAGGTTCAGCTACACAGGCAAGTTCATGTGTTCCCATCTCCCTCAAACCTCAGTATTAAATGCCTTCAGTCATATAGCATATCAGCATATTGTTTAATGTGCTGTAATCTAAAGTTAAATTTAAATTTTTGAATCAGGTTTATACTAAAAACATTGATCCATGTACACAGAACTGACTGCTCTGCTTGGCAGTGGCTCTCCACAGTCTCAGGCAAAAAGTTTTCCCCAGGCCTGTTATCATAACCTTTCCTAATACTCTTTTGCATTTGAGGTGGCACCAGCTGAGATGAATTTTTTGTCCTATGGTTTTAGATTGCTGTCAAGGTCCCCATTTCGAACCCCTGAGATCAGGCATGGATTTCTTCCCCCCTGCCATTCCCTGAGGGAATGGCAGGCAGGTTTTTTAAAATACATGTATTAATGTGTATTTATGATTGTCATTTGTTGTATACTACGTTATTGCATTGTTCCAATGCATCTGTGTTTTAACGTATTTTAACCTACTGTAAGCCGCCCTGAGCCTGCTACGTAAGGAGGGCGGGATATAAATCGAATTAATAAAATAATAAATAATAAAATAAACAAATGTACAATTCTAAATCAGATTTATGCAGTTATGAAGAGAAATGTATATAGTTCTCAAGTAGTAAAACAGAAAGTAAATAACTAGAAAACTCATTTGACTACTTAATTCAGTAGACATGTTGTGCCATGCTTTGTTTTTCCTGCCATAAAAAACCTTCCACATCAAATAAAATTAAAACATAAATACTTATAAAAGTATTAATACATACCTAACTAAAAGATAGGGGAACCTTACCACTAACATTCTTCCCGTAGTAAATTTTGCACTGGGGAAGAAACAAAGGTTTTTTTGAGAATAGGTTGGATCCAGCCAGATTTTTTTGCTTAATCTTAATCAGCTTCCACCCCATATGGATTTTGTCCATGTAGGTTCCATAATTCCCCACCGTAGCCTTTTTAATAGTTAGATCTAACCCAATGTTGATTATTATAAAACATAAAATCAAGCAATTCAGGACTCACAAACTGAAAATTTACTGTAAATAGAAAACTCCCTACTGAATATATTTTCAAGAAGTTATTCATAGACCTCTAAATAAAAATCATTCCATATGTAGATAACAACTAATAAAACCACCAGATTTCATGTCCTGTATGTCTTAATTTGACACAATGGTCTAAAAATATATTCCCATTATATCTGAGGTCTTCTGCTTATGCGCAGCAGATTAAGAAATAAACCTGTGTCTTGGCTGCACCATGTCAAACTGTAATTGAGGGTTCCAGGGGAGGTGGAAAGTTAGCATAAAATACCTTTCCTGCCATCACATATAGAGAGAACTTCAATAACTGATCCTTAAGGTTACACAGGAAGTAATGACTGCTACAAAATCAGAGAAAAGGATGTCAGTCCTACAAGAGATGTAAGTGGTAAAAACCCATGATTCAAATTCTTAATGGGGCCTTCAGCACCAGATACAAAGCTGAATCCTTCTGAAACACAAGTTCTCAAAACTGGAGAGAGGAAAAAGAAAAACTGCTTTTATTTTCACTTGTTGCAGCTCTTGCATGTGAAAGCTACCAGTGAATGTGTATGTGTGTGTTAGCAAGACAGAATACAAAGTCAAGGGAACACAGTTGCCTATTATCTCTAGCACATTAACAACTCATCACCCAACACCCTAACCAGAGAATTTCAGTTCACTGTGGTCTTAAATAACCAGTCTAAAATTCCACTGTGCTTTAATGTTGAAACTAATTTGTAGCGGTTTCAGAGCAACATTAATTCAGGACATCTGTGATGTCATCATAACAATAGTGCTGGGACAGTCAGATTTGGGAATGGACAGAGTTATGGAAATCCCTCTCCCTAATTAAATCACAGAATAAAGGTTTGAAGTGGTAAATAATAAATCACAAAGAATCTGCAATCTGGTTGCCAAGGAAACTGGCATGCCTTTGCCATAATTGCCGTGAGCCCCATCTTGCCCTTTCTGACACCAAGCCTTATCAAGCATTCTGGTCAGAGAATGAGAAAGTGGCTTTTCTGTTCCTCCCAGGAAGTCATGTAACATGCATTGAGCTTGACTGAACAGGGCCACGCTACTACACAAATGTTGCATTCAGCACCATCCCTTTTTTCCTACCCAAAGACAGTAATTAACCAGTAAGCACAACTGCATTTGTATCAGTCCTGAGATCAGAAATGGTACTAGATTATCGCTTGACAAAGCTTTGAAAAGTCTCAGCAGCTGTGTTTAATAGAAAGGTTGCTGCAATTTATTGTTGTTGGCCAAAGGAAATCATTCTGTTTTTGGCCACTGTTAGGCCTGGTTATCTGTGGACAGTTTTGTTATAAAATTTAAATGGGGGTGGGCAATAATTGTTTTTGATTGCAGGAATAAAATTATGGGAGAGGGCATCAGCAGTGGTTTCAGTGAAGTTCACTAATCAGTGCTGCTAAAAACTGAAGGCACTAACCTCAACCATATTACATCATATTACAATAGTTAGAGGTCATTTCGGGGGGAAACGCGGGGGAACACAGTTCCCTCGGGTGAGGTGCAGGGGGGCGGGGCACATGACAAAGCCCCGCCCCCTGCTTCCGGCCGCCCCGCTTCCAGCCCTCATTCAGCCAGGAGGAGGCAGGAGAAGAGGGAGGGTTCATTGCTTCCTCCCCGCCTCTCCCCACCCCTGCCTGCCTGGGGCCAGGGAGGGCCTTGGCGGGGCTTCCTCGCACTCCTGCTGGCCTTGCAGGTCCACCGCCGGGCCCCTGATGTCAGGGGGTGTGGCATATGCTAATGAGTTATGCTAATGAGTTCCCCTAGCTCTTTTTCTACGAAATGACCCCTGACAATAGTTACACATAGGTTTTACCCAAGTCTTGATGCCTTCCCCACATTTAAGAAATGAAGGTTAATAGATATATTTCAGAATCAAACTAGCACAAACATAATTATCCAAAATAGTTGCATCCTAGTACTTTATATATTAACAAAAAGAAATCAGGCTTTCAGTATTAAGCTATTTATCATGTTTTCCCCCCCTGTGCTTGCTTTTGTCATAAGTCAGTCTGACTTGAAGAAAATTAAGATATTTAGGAACTGCTACTCCTTTATCAGAATCTGAGTCTTCTGAAGGACTGCCCGAGGTACTGCCACTGTTCCCAATCCTTGTTCGCTGTCTTCCTCCATTATGTTATTATCCCCTGCTTTTCCTTTTTCTTTCTCTGTTGCTTGATGCTGTTCCAAAAATGTCTTTGCTTTTGTAACAGAGTCAATCTTTTCTTTTTTTCTCTTTGTAGTTGAAGATAAGTCCTTCTGGCATTATCCATCTGTAGGGAGTGGAATTTTTCTGTAAAAAAGATGTCATATTTTTGTACTGTTTCCTCTTTTTTCTTACCTCAAATGGAATGTCTTTTAAAACTCTAATTTCTTCGTATTTGATTTTTAGGGTTATCCCATTAGTCGCTTTCAATATTGTATCTCTTGTCGACCTCTTGGAGAACTTAACAAATACTTTGCCAGGCAGTTTATTTTTCTTAATGAAGTCTGAATATGTTCGATACACCATATCCACATTGTTTTGTAGAAATTCCGCTTTAAGATCTGCCACTGGAGCCAAAGCTTTGCTTAAAATCTCCTTCAAGTTCTCCCCTTTTTGCTTGGGATACCCTGAAATCTCAGGACATATGATGATTTTTCCATCAGAGGTTCTCTCTTTTTCCACGACCTCCAGTCTCTGATTTATCGCGTTTGTCTTAGCATCAACTTTTTTCAACACTTTAACTGTTTCTTCTGTTCTTATGCTGGCTTCTTTCAATTGCTTCTGGAGAGCATCAAAATTACTGTTGAGATTAGTCATCTGGTCCAGCAGAGGCGCAGTGCTATAGCTAACATGTTAGGGAAGTCAGTGATTACTGGTCTGGAGGCCGGCGTCGCCGAGCTAGCAGATCCTCAAGAAGATCCTCTCTTAGGCGCCATTTTATCAGCCCATTGCATCATTGCTTACATAGAAAGAATAAGTTCTTTTACGTCTCTGAAAGTCTGTTAATTCATGTGCTTTCTATTATTCCACACACTAAAATGGATTAACGTTTTTCAATCAAAACCATCTCTTTGCCCCTCGTATTCACTCTCCCGATAACTTTTTCAGGGGTGAGATTACTCCTCCCCACACTTGGAGCTTTGGGACAATTATCCGCTTGAGTGCTTGGCTACTTTTAAAAGGATGCTCACTCATGCTTCATTCCACGTGTCACTTCCAAAGATAGGGAAAGTCTCTGAGCGCTGGATCACTTGCTCGCTTGGTCCGGCATGCACCTCTACCTCCATTACTGGTCTCGTGACGGCAGGACCTATCAGGGCAAAGAGCCGTTGCCTCGGCTCTCACCTCAGAAGAGGCACCCCTCACACCCCAGGCTACGAGCCCCCTCTGAGGGCTCTGGGGGGGCCCTGGATACATCCGGGACCCCTCCCGCCCGCCACGGTTATGGGCCGCTCTCATTGGAGCGCGATGGAGTGCCCCCGCCAGTGAGTCACCAAAACCAGAAGTTCTAACCTCAACCATTTTAATGAAGGTTGTGTCGGGTATAGTTGTGGCTGTTTTTAATTTTAGAATAATTCTTTTTCATGCAAATAGATGTCAAAGATGCAAATATAGTTAACCTAATACATTCAGCCGAAACAGGCATCAGAAATATCCCACATAACAATATATTTTTTAAAGGTAGACCTGTTTCTTTTCAGTCTTAAACAAAAATAGCAGAGACTACCACTATTTTTAATGGAGATTCCATCCACAAAAGTAAGTTTGGGATTATGGCCTTAGAGTCAAAGACCTGATGAACAAACTAAGCTCTAGAACTCTTTTTTATTTTTAAAGTTCTGGAGAGAAAAAGAACCAACACAGTACAACTAAGGAGGTCAATGCTTTTGAATAGAATCACAAACACATATGTATTAATTTAGACATATTTTTGTTCCATCTTTTTTTCCTACTCTTGCCACTATTGTGTCATATTTCAAATCAAAGCCAGCATGGTGTAATGGTTAAGAGTGGCAGACTCTAATCTGGCGATCTGGGTTTGATTCCCACTCCTCCACATGAAGCCTGCTGGGTGACCTTGGGCCAGTCAGTTCTCTCATAACTCTCTCAGCCCCACTTGTGTCACAAGGTGCCTGTTGTGGGGAGTGGAAGGGAAAGAATTGTAAGCTGCTTTGAGACTCCTTAAAGTGGGGTATAAACCCCAACAACTCCTCCTACTACTACTACTACTACTACTCCTCTTCCTGCTTTGCTGTGCTTCTCAGAGCTGCTATCTCCCATCATACCATAGTACCCATAGTATGTCCTTGATTGCCTAGTTGGTGTCACAAAGACCCCTGAAGTCCCTTCCAACTCTATGTTTCTATGTAGATGAAAATGGACAGGGACAGTGCTACCCTATTAATTCTCCTGAATCTCTCAGCAGCTTCGACACCATTAATCATGGTATCCTTCTGGGCCTCCTTTCAAGGTAGGAACTGGGAGGCACTGTTTTGCATTGGTTTCAGCCCTTCCTCAAAGATATTTTCAAAGTGTGGTGCTGGGGGACTGGTGCTCTGCCCCTTGGCCTCTGGGGTTCTACAATGTTCCACATTGTCCCTCATGCTTTTCAATATCCACATAAAGCCACTGGGAGAGGTCATCCAGAGATTTGGGTTGAGTTGCCACTAATACATGGATCACACTCATTTCCCTTCCCCTCCCCACAACAGACACCCTTTGAGGTAGGTGAGGCTGAGAGAGCTCTTTCAAGAACTGCTCTTTCAAGGACAGCTCTGACAGAACTATAGCTTGCCCAAGGTCATCCAGCAGCCGCAAGTGGAGGAGTGGGGAATCAAACCCGGTTCTCCCAGATTAGAGTCCACACTCTTAACCACGACACCAAACAGTAGTACGTTTACTACTGGGGAGAAATATTTGTCCCAAGAAATAAGATCTCTCCTGCTTTGTATGGGATTGCACCCTCCTAAAGGAGCATATGTGTAGCTCAGGCGCTCCTGGACCCAGTCCTCCTACTGGATAGAAAGGTGGCAGCAATGACCCAGGGTGCCTTTGATGGGCTTCAGTTGGAGAGCCAGCTGCAACCCTTCCAGAGTGTGAGATCTGGCCACTGCGGCACATGCCTTGGTATTACCTAGATTAGATTACTGCTCTCTGTGAGGCTGCCCTTGAATACTATCCAGAAACTGCAGTTGATACAGAATGCTGAAACAAGAATTTTGATAAAGTAAGGACCATATCATTGCAGTCTTGTTCCATCTACACTAGCTCCCAAATTCACGGTGCTGGTATTGACCTTTAAAGCCCTATGCAGCTTGTGGCCAGAATACTTAAAATACTGCCCTCTCCCATATGTACCTCCCCATCCACTCCAGTCGTCTTCAGGGGCCGTGCTTTCAGTGCCCCAGCCATCTGAGGCTAGATGGGTGGCAACCTGAGAAAGGGTCTTCTTGGTCATGGCACCAAACCTTTAGAACCACCCCCCCCAGGGAGATCCCTCTCTCTCTCTCTCTCTCTCTCTCTCTCTCTCTCTCTCTCTCTCTCTCTCTCTCTCTCATCTTCCATCAGTGGGTGAAGACTCTCTGTTTTATTTAGCATACCCCTAAGTAACTGTTATTGCCCCTCATCCCTGGTTTTGGTATTATGTTTATATGTTTTCATTCAATTATTTTATATTTACGGCATTTTAAACATTTAAATAAGTTATTGTTTAGATGTTCATGGCCTTGGGGACTCTGGGTGGAAAAATGGCACAGAAACATTTTAATTAAAATAATAAAAATGAGTACATGCACTGTATAATATTATATTTGGTAAACAATAGTCACTGACTACTCTGTTCCTCTTTTTCCACTTGCCAACTTTTTACATTTTTGAGCTCGTTCAAAAACACAGTCTATGTAGCATAAGTGCCCTTACTGATAACTAAAATCTCTTCAATGAAAATCTTGATAACATGTGACTGTTATTATGAACTTCTCCACAAGTACAGACGTTTACAGGATTATGTAATAGGACCGTGGCACCAGGGCGCACACACAACTCTGAACTAGATTTATCATTCAGCAACAGCAGCCTGTGCTGCTTTATATAACCAGTGATTTCACCTTGTTCCTGTGTGAAACAGCTGCACAGCAGGAGGCTATGGGGGTCAGGACTTCCAATAGTCCTTTACTGTGATACAAAGGGTCCCAATTTTTGATAAATTTCTACATACTAATGCCAAGTTCCTCAGAGCAAGTTATTTGCCTACCCTAAGGTTCATCCTCAGCGGCAGTGGTGAACACATCTGTTTGATGCATTTGCAGTGATCCCTTAGGACTGGCTGGAAGAAAATATGCATGTTGACATGAAATAAGCATCCTTCCAAGATTTTTTTTCTCCAAAAACAACTGAAACAATACCAAATGACCATGAAGTTATCCATCACATATTTTTTAAATGTCAGTGACTATCAGAAGTAAGTATCACCGAATAAGCATCCCCAAAGCAACTTGGTAATTCTTATGCTAAACTTCCTGGGTTCTTTATGAACTACATGTACTGTATTTAACTACATAGCAGGTCCTTAGAATAGGGAATTACCTGGGAGACAAAAATTGATTCTTATAATCCTTCTTGCCTATATATGGAGAGCCAAGAGAAATAATGCCAGCATGTTCCCATTGGCCACGTCGTCTGAGTCCCACCTCAGACGCAGCTTCAAGCGACCTGCACAGGATCTTCCCGCCGGCTAGAGGCGGCAGGCGGCTGCCACGGGCGCCGGGCTAAGGCCGGCGGCCGGCTGGGGCACGGCGGAGGAGGAGGCCGATGTGCGGAGGGGTGGCTGGAGGTGACCGCCACCAGCGACGGCCTGCGCGGGATCGTCCCGGGGGCTCGAGGCGACGGGCGGCTGCGACAGCCATCGGGATGTGACCGGCGGCCGCCTGGGTCAGGCCGGAGAGGGGGAGGACGCCAGCACAGTGCAGAGGGGTGGCTGGAGCTGACAGGCAGCTGCGACGGTCAGAGCGGAGAGGGGGAAGAGGTGAGCGCCGTGCAGGGGACAGCCGAGAGCCGCGAGTGGCTGGAGATGACGACCGCCAGCCTAAGACCGGCGGCCGCCTGGGTCAGGGCAGAGAGGGGGAGGAGGCGAGGGGGGGGCTAGCCGCCCGTTGTATCGCCCTGCTCAACGGGCCTTGCTCCCTAGTCTAGGACATAATTCTGTTTCATTCAATGACCAACCAGTTGCCCTGGGGAAACCAAGAAACAGGGTACAAACCCAAAGGCCTTACCCTGATGTTGACTGTTAACATTCCGTTTCTGTATTTTTTGAGGACTTAAAGCAAAACTGTGCTAATTTGTTTCCTAAATTTTATTTTAACCTAATTGTCCTAATGTTGACGACAATACTAGGCAAACCAGACAGATCATCAATCATAATTTTTACCTTACTTACATTAGGTCAGGCCATTAAAAAAAAAATGTTGTTGGAACGGAGACAATGAATTGCAACTGGTGGTGACCCATTTCTGCAAGGTTTGAATCACTTGGCATCTATACAAAAATGAATTGGCCAGGCTGGGAAATGACTGGTGGAATCTCTTAGCGCAATACTGAAACCTTGGCTGCTTTAGCATTTCATAGCCTTTTATGGATGAAGTGACATTTGTGCAAAGAACTCCATCATGTGTTGGTATGATGCTGTATGCATTTGTAGCAGCTTGTGAGCATACAATGATCATTGTGGTAACTGTTAAAAAAATGAGGAAGAAAGAATTTCTGGACACAAGCACATGTGACAAGTAAAGTAACACTTTTGTACCAACAAAAATCCTGACATGCAGGCCCACATTAAGATTTTATATTGCTAGCTATAGCAGGTATCCTGTTACTCAAGAAGTTACATTTGCTGAAAGGGTAATAAAGAAAGCCACATGCTCTGGGCCTTGGGATCACCACCATGACATGTGGTATAAAAGAACCAAAGTTATTTTAAATGAAAACTGTCACACAGACCTGTGCCTTCCCCTCTATATGACTTCATCATTGAAACACAGTTCATTTTAAATACGTTACAGCATAACTCTAACCAGAGTTACACCTTTCTAAACCAACTAGCTACAGTGAATTTAGAAGGATATAACTGTGCATAGGATTGCATGGTTATTCACTAAATACTATTCATACTGGAAATGGAAGTATGGGGACATGGGACACAGAAGCCACACCTTCTGAATAAAAATAACACACATAATTATGGGATAATCATAATGATGTGCAAACACTTCTGTCACAATATGTAATCATAAACTGACATTGTTGGTAGCTTCTCCAAAAATGTGACCATTAAACAGTACACTATAAAATCCACCTCAAAAACAAGTTATCATACTGTTTGGTTATGGGCATGCTACTATCTTAAGGTGATTTCTGTGTCGCTTGGAGAAAATCACCCGGCCTGCATAAATACACAATATAGCCACAATTGTGTTCTTCTAAGAAATTTGCAAGGACAACTGCATTCTTATGTATCTTTTGGCGCACTTCAGAAACCTGAACCCAGGAGACTACTCAGGTTTACACATCAATATATTCTTTCCTCTCTTCCAAGACATTCATAAGCATCATACAGGGCATCATATGATTGGTTTTCCCAGGCACACACCATGATGCACAAAGAGTTCAAAATTATCTGTACCCTGCACTTTCATAATCCACTGTGAAAAAAGTACCTCAGTCTCTCCTGTTGAGTAGGAAGTCCTGCTAACCTGATATTTCTTAATCTGAACAGTTTTCCAGGTGGTCAATTTGATTTGTCAATGCTTTAAAATCTTCAGTGTATCATCTGTTAGAACAGCACTGAGTCCATCAATCATTGTCTCCAGGCCTACAGTTCTTCACTACATTCCCTTCTATAATCTTGAACAGGAAGCTTTTAAACTTACAATCTATCTTACGACTATACCTTAATTGCATCTAAGCATTCACCAATATTCGCTGAGTTTCAGTAGACAACTGTTAGTGTGTTTGGCACACCAAACCCGAATCTCTTGAAACTAAAATGTAGGTAGGCCGGCCTGGAGATATTAGATATACATCAGATCTACGTGTTTTAATCAAACACCCAACCCTCTCTTGCTCTGTTCTCTTCTCCATCACACTTGTTTATTTTTGTTTTGTTTTTTCCATGTTATGAGAACAGATCTACTTTTAAACGTACAGGTACACTGCCATCAGATCTAGTCTGGGCCCCCCGATTGCCACTCCTTTGAGTCAGGGATCCAGTTGTCTTTCCACTATGTTAGTCTTTAAAAAACAAAATGAACACTAATTATATAATCATCATCATCATCATCATAACAGTGCCATTGTCTGTGCTTCTGAACAGGCCCTGACTAAAGAATCCAAAATACTCCACGTAATACTTGGTCAATTGAACCCACTCAACTCTAAATCTCATTTACAATTTCAGATATATGAAATAACATACCTTCCTTTTACCTAAAGCAACTGCCCAGCCATTATGCAAATCATATGGGTTTTCATTTTATCTTAAAAGGTTTACATATTTGTTTTCCTGGTTTTCCAGCAGTGCACATTATGGTGAAAATATGGCTTATCGAGGTGTGGTTCAGAAAATAAAAATCTTACCTTGTGAATTAAACATTCTTCAGCTACAACTGTTGTTACCATGGTGCACATGACAAGTTGTAATAAAACGTCTTTTTGAAGAAAGAATTATACTCTGCGTGTGCGAGTATACAGCTATAAACCACATAAGACCCTATTTATTTAAAATTTCCCATGTTGCCATTTACTCCAGCTTTTAACCTTTCAAGTGACATTGAGCTTTTTTGTAATCATAAATAGTGTTTAAAAAACAGCAACGACCTGTTAATTTGAAAGGGACGCATTACAACATATCTCCCTGGCACTATAATAATTTAATTTCTTTTTTTTCAAGACAAACCAGTTGAAAAGTGACCATCTGGTAGGGTGCAACCACTATTCAAGCAAAATAATGAATAAAATGCCATCCATTTCCAGGAAGAGGAAGGTCCATTAATTGAGAAAAATTCATGAAACAAAGCAGATGAGGTTAACAGATTGATTTACCAGAAAACTAAGTCTCCATTTCTTTGATTATTATTGCTTCCACTGGTTGCAGAGAGGATGAAACAGAAATGACTTTTTGCTGGACATTATGCATCACATAAGCTAAAAAAGTAATTGGAATCTCTACTTGAACAAGAGTTAGAAAAGGGTAATTCAACTTCCCCCAAAGCTCTTATTTATCATTTGAACAGCTTGGCCTTGTGCAAATAGCTGCTGACTGAGAAACTGCACACATAGTTTTTGTCCCTCAAAATGAAGTTATTTATAGCAGTCTAGATACTGAGCTAGTTTACTTAATCAACATTTAATATCAAACTATAGGTAAAAAAATTAAGATAAATGCAACTGGACAAACTGTAATGCTATAGGCCAAACTATATTTATATACCTGCATATAGTCCATGCAGAGCGCCAATCTCAAATAAGTTAAAGCAACTCGGAAATTTATCAATCAATTTTAGGCATATGGTTACCATCTAGAGCCATTGAGTCTAGGCCTCATATTTTATACTACGCAGTATTCAGTTTTCTATAAGAACTCTTTAATGCAGCAGATAGAGTGCTGAATTGAAACATGGGAGATTCACTTTCCAATTCTTGCTCAGCCATGCAGTTCACTGGATTAACATGGGTAAACAGTTTAATACACTTTGCACGCTGTGCTCCTCCTTATACTTAAAGCACTGCCTAATATGAATTAACACAGCAACAACACACTTTGCATCTACAAATTAACTCATTTCTTCTACACTGCAAGGTCTCACAAAATGTAAGTGAATAAGGCGCATTATCAACAAAAAACAATAAAAAGTTTACCAGCATTCAGAATTCCAAAATGAATGCCAAGAGAGAAAGAGATAGTCTAAATTATAGATATCCAAGCATCTTTGTTTCAAATCTGAACTGGTTTTTCATGGGGGTGGGGTTAACTCACCCTTTAGAACTGGCAATTTTAAATTCAGTCCAGAGAATGGCCTTTTTCAAACTGCCTTTGTATTCTGTTTTAGTAACTGGTTGCTAAACGATTTTTTCTGTCATTTCAAACAGACCCGTTTTAGTAACCAGCTGCTGGCAGAATTTATTTACCTGTTCATACAAACCTGCCTGCGTCGAGTCCGCAAAGCATGGTTGAGCTGCTTCTGCTTTCTTCACTGTGCTTCTAAATCACTATGGTGTGCTGTTTAAAATGTCTGTGGTGGATTTCCTACAATGCCAGTTCCCCCCACACCCTTTTTTGACATTCCAAGTGCTATAGTGCTCAATGGAGTCAAGGCATCTCAAGTGCTATACTGATACAGTGAGATCATGGCTGTTGTTACCTGGAAACAAGAGAAGGAACTCATTGGGCAGTGGGTGTTCAAGCATTAGTGATTGCTGTGACAGACGTTGCTAACTTAAGAAGGTGTCTGTAGTAAACATCCTGATGTTCACCCATCCATGCAGCCCGCCCATGCCCAGATGTGATTGGCTGGTAAGTGACTTGTTGCCAAGTGGGTCACTCACAGGTATATATCTCAGGGAGGCAAACTTCTCGTCTTTGTGGGTTGAAGTTGGCAAGTGGTTTGTGTGCTTATCTGTGAGGTTAGTCTTGTTGGTCAGCTGCGAAAAGAATGAGTGGGGCAAGGGGGTAGCTTGGAAGGAGCAGGAAACTCTTGACCTTCTTGCATTTTGGGGGGAAGAGAGAATCCAGCAAACCCTGTGATCCTGTCACAGGAATTATAACTGTTATAAGAGGATTTCAGAAGAGATGTCCAGGTGTGGCCATAAAGTGGACACCTGACGAATGCCGCACAAAAACATTGTGGCTTGAGTACAAATGAGTGGGAGCTCAAAATTCACAATCTGGTAATTCACCAGCCACATATCCCTATTATAGGGAGTTACTCAGCATCCTGAAAGGAGATGCTAGCATGAAGCCCAAGAGGTTGGCACACAGCAACACCTTTGAAGATGATGAACCAGCTTCTTCTGTTTGGTCTGAGGTGTTTTCCCAAGAACTGTTTTGTGATGAGGCTCCAACAGCAAATTTGGAGGACACCTGCCCAAATGTTCCTGTTAAGTCATGCATGCATTTTTCAACTATGGTAGTGATCTGAAGGGTTGTTTGGTTGCCTGTTTGTCTTTTCTGACAGATTATTAAGCCACAGGAACTGCATCATTAGCACACTGTCATTTGTTGCAAGAATATCATATCCAGTGTTAGCAGATATCCCACAGGATGTCATGCTGGAGAGGGGCAGGAATAAAGCAGTTTCTGAAGTTTAATGTGCTATGTGTGAGGTTACATGCATGTGCTATTGCTTCCAGTCTTACTGAGGGGTGCACTGTAATGACAGAATTAAAGTGGCGAGATGGCCACCCTGCTTCCTAGGGCTGACAGGCTTTGTGTGGGGTTGCAAGGGGGGAGAGGGAGGAAGTACACTTCCAAAGCTGATGCACAGAGGAACATAACATTGGGCTTTACCTGAAGGTTCTTTCTCTTCAGTGGGAATGAAGTTATCCAGGAACTGGTGAGGTCACACCTCTGCTTGCTTGGATAGGGCTATGCATTTATTTATTTTTTGGTCCAGCTCCTATTGGACAGATCTAGGCTGATCTTTCCAGTCATGTCCAAGCCCTTGTATTTTTGACCTTTTTAGTTTTTGAGTGATTCCCCCCCCCCCCGTTTTGTTTTACTTTACTTATTCATTCATTTCCTTGCTAGGGTGGGATGTGGATGATTCTGCCCCCACTGAAAAGAAAGAACCTTCAGGTAAGGTCCAAAGTTACATTCTACTTCAGTGGGGGGAAATCATCCAGGAACTGGTTAGCTGTGCCCAAACTACTCCCTATGGATGGATTTTTTTCCTTATATTCTACGCCTCCATTACTTGCTGCAGCACCCTTCTGCCAAAGGCTGCCTTTGCAGAAGATGTTTGGTTTATTCTGTACTGCCACGTAGCTGCTCTGCAAATCTTCTCCACTGTGGTCCTAGTGGAAAATGCTGCTGTTGCCGCTGCCACCCTGGTGGAATGTGCCGTGATCAAGCTCGGTGGCATGTGGTCTTCTACTCTGTACGCCTTGACAATGCACTGCTTGATCCAGTAAGCTATGATAGACTTTGACACTTTCTTCCCCTGGTTCTGTGCACAATGAGATACAAACAGTGACTCCGATTGTCTAAACAAAGCAGTCCGGTCTAGGTAAATACACAGCATTCTGTGCATGTCCAACTTATGCCATGCCTTTTCTTTTGGGTGTTTTGGATTTGGACAAAAGGATGGCAACATGACTCGTTGACTGTGGTGAAAGGATGAGTTCACCTTTGGAATAAAGGAAGGGTCACTGAGTCTTTTTGGAATATGCATAGCTCTTTTCTAGATAATGATGCGGTGAGCTCTATCCTGTAGCCTTGAGATATGATGGAAAGCACCCATTGGTCTGTGGTGGTAGCTCTCCAGGCCTCCACAAATTCCTGGAGTCGCCCCCCCCCCCCAATCAGGTAGTCATGCGGACTGTTTCTTGGCTGGAGTGGTCTTATCATTTCTGAAGGTAGAGAGTTGCCTTGGGTTGGTACTGGATCTTGAGTCCACCCAAGAGCTTGGACAGGGTGTCCACCCTCCAGGGCTTGAGCAAAATGTTACATCATATTATGATGCTAGCTGCCTGCGCCCTTGCACAGAATTGAATGTTGTCCTGAAATGCATCCAAACTAAAAAAAAAAAAAAATGCATCCAAACCAAACTCTGCTGCCCTTTTCAACTAGAATATAGTGTGCATGTTTAAGTTTGCATAGTTTTGTATTATGCATGCACATTTCATGTACACAAAAGCTTAGAACAAAAAAAAAGCTAGCATTCTACCACTGTAAGTTTAAAGTTTAAGGACAAAATGACAACCCTGTAAAATAGACAATATACATAATACAAGATTATGCAAACCTAAACATGCACACTACATTCCTCTGTGCATCAGCTTTGGAAGTGTACTTCTGCCCCCTCCCTGCAACCCCATCCCCTGCAATGCCTGGACATCTCCTCTGAAATCCTCTTTTAACAGTTGTAATTCCTATGAGAGGATTGCAGAGTTTGCTGGATTCTCTCTCTCCCCCAAAATGCAAGAAGGTCAAGAGTTTCCTGCTCCTTCCAAGCTACCCCCCTCACCACACTCAACTTTCTGGCAGCTGACCAACTAGCTTCATAGATAAGCACACAAACCACTCGCCAACTTCAACCTACAAAGACAAGAAGTTTGCCTCCCTGAGATATATACCTACAATCCACTTGGCAACAAGTCACTTACCAGCCAATCACATCTGGGCATGGATGGGCTGCATGAATGAGTGAACATCAGGATACAGACACCTTCTTAGGTGAGCAATGTCTGTCACAACAATCACCTATGCCTGAGCACCCACTGCCCAATGAGCTACTTCTCTCCTCTTGTTTCCAAGTAACAACGGCCACAATCTCACTGTATCAGTATAGTACTTGAGATGCCTTGACTCCATTGAGTCAATGGAGTGAAGGCATCTCAATAGTGCCGCTATATCACTAAAGTGCTATATTGGTTTAGCGCTATAGCACTCAATTTCGAATGTTCCCCCAAAAAAGGCTGAGGAAGATTGTGCAAGGGAAAAGCAGCATTGTTTGAAATGACAATAGTGCTTCAGAGATGGCTCATTAACATATGGAAATTTACTGTATGAAACCCTCATCCCTGTATTGCTTTTCTCGAAATTGGGCCAACAATGAATAACATACAGTTTAGAATGGTAATGTGAAAGGGGCCAATGTTTCTTGGTAATACAACAAAAACTTGATGAGATCTTAATGGCTAAAGTAAATTATTTGAAATCTGAAATATATAGCTTTGGTGGGACAGCTGAATCCTACACCAGTGATGATGGAATAAATAAGGCCATTCGGTGACCTCTTACACTGCTGCTGTCCCACAGAAGTCAATGTAGCTATGCTGCGGGAAGTGATTACTGAATCATCCCCATAAGTCTAATAACTAGGCTTCTTTTATTCATGAAATGATGTAAGTGTTTTTAGACACCGCTGCATCTTGCTGATTAACCATTAATGAAATGATACACACATCCAGGTGTCTAATAAGTGCGTGGATCTAACGGCTTTCCCTTGCTCCTTTTAAAACTATATTTCATAATAGAAATAAGACACTTTCACCATGTATTTCACAGGGAATATAGCCCTTCTGGGACTGATAAAGTCACTCTGCCTTCATTCAGCCTTGTAACGCTGCATGAAATGCAATAAATGCTGGGATACGTGATGCTTGCTATGTGTCTTCTTATACACAGTTTCCTCCCAAACAAATTGTTCTTGCTTTCACATGAACACATAATTTAAACTATGCTGCTGGTAGTGTAGGCTAAAGGAGAAGGGGGGGGGGAATTAAATGCTGTACACATACAGCTAGTGCGGAATAATTCCTACTGAATTAGGCAGCTCTTTAGGTGCTGGCACTGGACTTTTTCCAGATCAGATAATTTTGAATGCTGCAATCAATTTGTCTCAACACCTCCACTTTTCCATAAGAAACATACTGTGCCAATTACCAACAATAAAACTGCCATTCAGACTCAGGACTGACAGCACACATTCTATGACAACCATCTTTTCCTCTGCCAAAGTTCGGTGAAGTAAAGCAGAGGGAAGTTAATGAAAAAGCCAAGGGTTCAGACTCCGTAAAGCATCTTTTGTGAAACATCTTTTCACTCATACTCCCAGTATTTCTATACAGTTATTTTATGGGTAAATTTCAAACACAGTAAGAGATGCAATTGGGGTCATGCACTTTGCAGAAGATTGTGCAAAGTGTCCAAATAATCGGGAAGGAGGGGCAAAGTCCTAATTGGAGCAATGAAAAGAATATCTACTGCATCTCAGCCTCTGTATAAACTCTCTATCGGATTTTCTTAAAATAAGTTCAGTCTAATTCCAAGAATGTCAACCAAAATAAGGGATGCTCTAACTACACAGGTATATACTTTCATGAAGGCAGCTTTACATGTTCAGTGATACAACTAACATTTATTTAATTCATTTATTAAATTTCCATGCATACATCTGCATATAAATAAAACATCCTGAAGACACAGTTATCCATTCTTTTGTTTTTGTAGATCATGCACACAAACACTTTCTCAGAAGAGGCATTCCATTCAGTCTAAGAGAGGAGGAGGAGTGTTCCTTGGAACAAGGCCCCTGCCACCAGTGGATTTGTACCTCTCTCTCTCTCTCTCTCTCTCTCTCTCTCTCTCTCTCTCTCTCTCTCTCTCTCACACACACACACACACACACACACACACACACGTATACTGCCATCTGATATTGCCAGACTAAATCAGAAAAACATTGCATTCTATCTGGTGCTGATTTCTTTGTAAATAAAAAAACAGTCTTATTGGCAAAGCCTTGGACCCACGCTCATTTAAACAGAATTCTCCCACACTGCACTGGTAACCAGTGAGAATGGCTCTAGCACAAGCATCTGACCTGGTCTAGTCTCTTGCCCACATTTCTAGCAGAGATACCAAGTCTATCACCATGTTAACACCTCAAGGATGAGCACTGTTGGGGACCTGCTCACTGCGCCTGTCATATCCCGTTAATGCAACTTTGATTTGCCTTTGTTCTGACAGTAGCAAACAGCTGCTTGTAAATGAGCCACTGTCCCTGGGCTGCCTCCCATTATTCCCCGCTTTTGTTTGACAAGGTCACTTGCTGAGGGGATTTTGGGGGAGAAAGAGTATACAGCCTACAGAATTAGAGTTAAACCACAGGCAACCCAGTTTGAATGCTCTTATTTTTTTTCCCCATTGCATCAGCAAAGCAAGAATAACAAAGAGAAAATCTTTTTGCCTCTGTGAGCAAGCCAGCTCGTTTTATTTTTTTTCCTTCAGTAGTATTGATTTCATAATCCTAGCACTATTTTATTAAAAGCAAGTCATATTTTGATATATCCCCTTTCAATTCAAATCTGTCTGAAAGTTATATAAAAGATGGCTTTAATTACAAAACAGGATTAACACAGCCAGATTAATATTATATTATTCATTTGGCTGACATTATACAACATGAGACAATGTGACTCCTTCTAACATCAACTATAACAAACAGTACATTGAGGTACAAGTTGAAAGGGCGGCAACATTTTTACTAGAATATTTTGTATTCATGTTAGGCCAAGTTTGGTCAGAAAAACTAGACCTCCAGGAAGAAGAAGAGTCTCATAAGCAAAATATTATACTAGCTGCTTTTTAATGGGTTGCAAACATTTTACAAGCTTGGAAATATGCAGTTTTAGGACTTGTTCTTCCAAATTCACTGAAAATTTACTCATGACATCAAATATTTTCCCTTTAAGGGGCCCTCTCCCTTCAGTCTGACCCATGATCTTACGGACAGCAAAAAACTAAAGAGACATTAGGTTACTGCTTCTCTTTATTCCAGTTGTGCTTTTGAAGCAAGATTTGATGCTGAGAGTGAATGGCAGATATTCAAATCAGTGGCTGACAGGATAGAGGGGACACCCTGTGGCAGTTGCCTGTGTGAATAAGAGTGAAGTGTTTTCAAAATTTCTCACACAAAAAAGAAAGGGGAGGGCCTACTTGAAGCATTCTTTTAACTTCTTCATCAAGAGCCATTCAGAACAATGAATGGAAATCATTCTTAAAGGTATCTTTTCAACCACCCCATTACCTGTCTAATTCCAAAGAGCCATCCATGATTGTTCTATTCTGTATCTCATCAACTTGAAGAACATTTAAGCTTTTCTCTGATCTCAGCCATTTGTGCTCAAGTCAACTGGCTGTCAAACCAATATTTGGCAAAAACAAGGGGAACCACTGCATCTGCACAAAAATGCAAAAAAGAAAGCCCTTCCTTTTTTGACACACAGAAATCTCTGCTACCTTTAAGAAAACCTGGCAGTGTGTTTCGTGGTGTATGTCACATAGCGGAATACAATATAAAACATTTGTGATTTCTCTACCACAGATGGATTTTCTGTACTCTGAAGAGGGAGTATAATGTTTACAAGCCCTTTATGATTTCTTTCCTGTTTTGCCTAATTTATTTTTCCACTCCATTCTCAGCTATAGTATTTCTCAACCAGTCACTTACATTCAGCTGAAACAATTTCCCTCTATGTCTCAGCTGGGTTACTTACTGTCAAACTCTATTTATGCAATAATTACTTACAGATCTTGTGAACTCCAAACAAATTGTGTTTTAGTAATCAACACCCAGGAAATATTAATGTTCTTCATCATCATAATCATTATCATCATCATAATCTGCTGCTGCTGCAATACATTCCTGTAAAACCCACTAAATATGTTACAGTATACTTAATTTTACAAAGAATCTGTTAGACTAACTGTGTGTTATGCCATCAAGTCACTTCTGACTTACAGCAACCCTATGAATTAACAGTCTCCAAAACATCCTATCATTAACAACGATACTCAGGTCTTGCAAACTGAAGGCAGTGGCTTCCTTGACTATGCCAATCTATCTCATGTTAGGTCTTCCTGATGCCTTCAAGTTTTCCTAGCATTCCTGTCTTTTCCACTGACTCTTGTCTTCTCATAATGTGACCAGAGTATGATAGCCTCACTTTAGTCAATTTAGCTTGTAGGGAGAGTTCAGGCTTGATTTGACTTAGAACCCAATTATTTGTCTTTTTGACGGTCCACAGTATCTGCAAAACTCTCCTTCAACACCACAGTTCAAATGAACAACTTTCTTCCAGTCAGCTTTCTTCATTGTCCCACTTTCATACCCATATTTAGTAATGGGGAATACTATGGCATGAATTATCTTTATCTTGGTCGCTAGCAACACATCCTTACACTTAAAGATGTTTTCTAGCTCCTTCATAGCTGCCCTTCCCAGTCTCAATCTCTTTTTGATTTCTTGGTTGCAGTTTCCCTTTTGGTTGATGACTGAGACAATACAAAATCCATAACAATTTCAATTTTTTCCACTGTCAACCTTAAAGTTGTACAATTCCTCAGTAATCATGACTTTTGTCTTCTTGATGTTCAGCTGTAATCTTGCTTTGGTACTCTTTTCTTTTCTTTTTTAAACGTCTCCACTATTTTCTGCAAGTAATATGGTGTCATCTGCATATTTCAAACTGTTAATGTTCCTTCCACCAATTTTCACTAAATCCCAGCTTTTCTGACATGTCTGCACACAGATTGAAGAGATAGGGAGATGAAATACATCCTTGTCTGACACCTTCACCAGTTGGAAATCATTCTGTTTCTCCATATTCTGTTTTAAGAGTAGCCTCTTGTCCAGACTATAAATTGCACATCAAAACAGATGTTGTGGCACACTCATTTATGCACAAGTTGTGGCACACTTAATTATATGCAAAGGCAGGGCTCTTTTTGTAGAAAAAGCCCAGCAGGAACTCAGAAACTCATTAGCATATTAGGCCACACCCCTGACAGCACAGCTCATTAGCACATTAGGCCATACCCCCATGTTATCAGGAGTGTGGTCATCCAGCCACACCCACCTTTTGCTTCTTATTCTGTTTACCTTGTTTGTTGTCAAAACCCAGGGCTTTTTTTGTAGCAGGAACTCCTTTGCATGTTAGGCCACACACCACTAATGTAGCCAATCCTAATGAGTTTCTGCTGTTGGGTGTGGCCTATTATGCTAATGAGTTCCTGTTGGGTGTGGCCAACTCGGGAGCCAGCCGGAACTCCGTTCCTGCGCGTTCCTGCCCAAAAATAGCCCTGTGCAAAGGTAATAAATACAGTGAACATTCATGTACATTCTTCTAATATTTTACTGTGTTGACAGCAGATAGACCACTGTCACTTCCTGTGAAAAAGACAGATAGCTTAAAACACCCATGTGTTTAGTTAATTACCGTGAATTATCAAACACATCCCAGCCCTTAAATTCTGTGTTGTCTTTATATAGGCTATAATAAGACGTGGATAAATACAGTACTTTGTTCTCATTTTAATCTACAGCCCCAGAGCTGGCTCTGAACCATGAATTTACCCAATGTAATCTTGTACATTAGCATAGGGAGATATAGATTAAACCCACTGCAGATCTGATCATGTGGCACAACTAGCAGAATATACCTATTAAATGACAGGTGGCAAGGTGCCAATTCCTTCTTTCCTCCTTTGCCAGCACATTGGATGAACTTATTAGGGATGCTGGATAAAATGATGAATGTCTGGTACCAAAACAAGGAACTGAATTCAAGATTAAAGACCAGCTAAAGTGTTTTTCCTTTGTAAAATGAGTACTGCTCTGCATTTTGAGGAAAATCCTTCAAAAAAATTAAAGAATCACACTAAAGGGTGATTAAAAAAAAGTGTTAAGATTATTAAATTGAGCTTAGGTCCTAATTAATTCTGTCATGCTAGGAACAACTTTCTGCAGTACCGGTCTCTCTGTCCAGCTGAGATCTGCTGAATGGACTAGACTAAAATAATTGTACAACTCTGGAGACATATGTATTGCTATTGCAACCAACAGCCAGATTCCCCCCCAAAAAAGTTTGTCAGTGAAGTCTATAAAAGAAACATTCCTCAGCATAAAACTCAAGAAACAAAAGAATATCCAGCTTCTATCCAACAAAACCAGACATGTTTATCCCCCACCAAAACCACATTAAAAAAAACCTCCTCCAAAAAAACAGTTATTCCATAATCACACAGTTTTTTTTTTCCTACAAGGAGATAACCTCTACAGTCATTTAACAGTGAATATTACGTCTGCTTTCTAGATCTGTAACCAATGCAGGCTGTAGCTAGTCCATGTCTTGGACCTACCATTTTCTTAAAACAAGTTCAGTCTAATTCCAAGAATGTCAACCAAAATAAGGAATGCTCTAACTACACAAGTATATAGTACTTTCATTTCTTGTATTTGTTATTACATGTATTCCATGGTGATTCTGAGCTGGTGCAGCAAACTAATGCAGCAAGCTGTAAATGTTTTGCATCTTAATTTAGTTGTTTCACCACAGACACTTTCTCAAGGAACACCTACCAGTTCATATGTCACAGCAGTCAGCATGCAAAAGGGATGCCTACTGAACACCTTGAGGGTGAATGCAGTAAGGAGAATGGATCAGGTGATTTGACAGGGCATTGCAGACACTATGTCCCCATAAAACCATCATGTGACTCTAATTTCCATTTTAGTTAGTATTTACACTTTATTGTTTTACAATCTAGCGTAGACCAAAATCACATCAGTTTATTGAATGGCAGATAGCATTTCCACAGAGTCAGTATAAAAGAAGGTAGAAAAGTATGCTGTAATATTAGCTGACCATAGAGGCCTCGAGTTCTTGGGTGCATTTGGCTTTATGGAACAATAATAGTCTGGCAATGTGTAATTCAAGACCAATAAAATAAAATTAGATAAGCATTACTAAAGTTGATGCTGAACTTGTGATGCCTTGCAGGGTCACACAAGGTATATTACTAAAATAATTATAAAGAAGCCAACCCAAGCCTTTAGAAGACAGGCTGTTGCCACAAGGCCGCTCATAAGACTAGAAAATACTAAACTCTAAATTATTAAACATTTTTTTTCAATGAGCATATATGAACAAATGCCTCCACTTTCCCACTCTAAAAAAAGGACCTTGGCTTGCTGCATGAATTAAACCAAACATACCCAGAATTTATTTTCAGTATTACTATTGTTGGTAATAGTTGTAAAACATTACTTTATGAGGGTGAAAGCGGTAAATCTTGTCAGCTACCAATGCCTAGGCTTTAAATTCAACCAACATCTGATTCTGAATATCTCAGGTTGCATCATTATGAAGAGCAATACCTGAGTGCAGGTGTAGGTGAAGAGACTTGCCAGAACCTGTGTAATGTCCAACTAATTCCTGTTCGTTTTTGTCTTGAAACGAATTCCCTTAGCCTGAGTTTTATTCTGGATGATCTCACTAGGCAGTAGTAGCAACAAACTTGTTTATGGTGGTCTGCACTTGCCATACTATAAAACTGCCACTGAGTTAAAAAGTTTTATGAAGACAATGGGAACAGCTAACCAACTCTACCACACCTCTCTAGTACAGCCACTGTGAGTCTGTGACTACTAATGTTTCATGCCACTTGCTCATTATGTTATCAGGCTCTCCTCTACACTGTCCTACAGTCCATTTATGGTCAAGCTAAGCAGCAGTAGAATCAAGCAAAACCTTGCATATGATATGACCAAAGCTCTGGCATCTAGTCTTTAAAACACTACTGCTATTGTTTTAAACATAAATAATTCAATCCAGACGGAAGTTAGGTGTTCTTAAATGCCATCAAAACCAATGTGATCGGATTATATCTAAAGCACTCTGGATCTCACATTTTCTCAGCTAGGATACATTTAAACTGGCCAACTCAACATCGTAACATTGGGGGGGTTGTTTTGTTTTTTGTTACTTTTTCATTCCAAATAGAAATACCGACAGTCCAAAGAAGGACTCTTTCTGTGATGTGTGAAGAGGCAAGAAAAAATAACATATTTTCAGCAACTGTAATTAATTATTAAACTCGTTACCCAAAGAAGTGCCAATACTAATCAGTGAGGCACAACAAAACAAGCTAGCAGGATCAGCCATAAAATTAAACTTGGACTGTAGTTCAAGAAAAATAGCCATGTTAATGCAAATTACAGCAGAAGCACCAAACATAATACAGCTAAGCTGCACAGTTACACTCATACAGTTCCTGTATTTATAATTTGGAGCACAGGAAGGGGATCTACAGGAATATGGTAGAGAAATAGAATTTTCTGCTTGTGAAATTTGTTGAAGTACATTACTTCCATCTTCAATTTTTAGCATTAATGAAAAACAAACTCAACTATCTAATCTAAACCCATTGTTCTAGTTCTTAAGTAACCTTGTGTAATTGATTTGGAACTGCAGATGCCAATTTATTTTCTAGCAACTAAAGTGTTTTTTGCCACTTTTAATGACGCGTTACCAGATCACCCTCACCAATTGTTCATTAAAGCACAGAAAGGATAGATAAATTTGCATCAAGCAGAGTTCTCTGAGTACTTTTTTTGGCCCCAGGTTAGTATCATGCACATCCCAAAACTTCAGGGCTAGATTACCCTCTTGGCTGTATGATGTATCTTCCATTTAATGGCCCAATTAATCACAAAGATATGCTTGCAAGGGAAGTGGAAATCTTGTCTGGATAATAAAGTAGAGATTACAGGATGTCTAAGTGGGAATTGTGCTGTAAAAGCACAAATTGAGCACTTCCATTATGGCTCTACAATAAACTCCATTAGAACTTTTGGGGGCAGCTTAAGGCTACCCAGAATTTAATGTTCATTTTACTAATTAACCACAAAGGGGTGAGAAGCAAAACAGAAGTGGACTGAATAGTTGCATACGAACATATAATCAGAGATGGAAATTAGGTAAAGTCGTAACTAAATGAGTTTTGGTTGCAACAATGCAATCGCAACTAGGACTAGCTTGCTGAGAAGACAAAACAGGATGGGAAGTTGAATCAGTTGTCAAGGACAGAGGTTGAGATCTTGTCCACAGAGAAATAAGCAATGATAGCAATAATGGCAAAATGCAATGTGTTCCCAATGGCTAGTTTTGTCCATTTGATGTGCAGCTACTGTTGATGTCATGTGTCACAAGATTACAGTACAAGTAAGCAAGTCAGCTCAGAATCCTACTCAGGTCTATTTAGTGAGTCTTACTCTCAGGAAAGTGTAGTTAAGAATCCCACCCCACCCCCAATCCCCACCCCGAGCTGACTTCTCCATCAAGCCAGGCTGGTCATTAAGCTGCCCTTGGAATTAATTCAACATGTGCCTAGGTCAAGGTCAGAATTTTATTCTAGTGCCAGACAGGTACTGAACAATTCACATATTTTATGTACATATAAATGAACAAAATTAAAAAGCCCCCACCAACATGAACCTGTCAGGGATGAGCTATCAAATGCCGGTGCCTGGTATGTGATATTAAAGGTACAGTACTATTAGAAAGAAAGAAAGGAGGTTGGCTGGTACTCATTACAGGGAGTTTCCAGCTGCTACTTCAAGTTTTATAGAAGTCTCTGCCCCCATAAATTCAGTTGTACCCCTCTTCACCCTTTGGTCTTCTGGCAAACTTTTCAAAAGGTTATTCTGATGGGCCTCTGAAATCAGTTAACATTCTTTATCACACAATGATGTCTTGTAGACTTATGTTAAAATGTTGTGGGTGTTTTTGAACTCTGATTCTATGCAGAATTATTTTAATTTGATTTAGTCTGGTTTAACTCTGCTTAGGACTGCAGTGTTAGACTGTTGGTACTGCCTTTTTGATTCCTGCTATTGTGCTTTGTCTTAACTGAGTGTTTTGCCTCATGTTACAAGGATTTTATTATGGTTTATATACTTTGCATTTTATTATTACCTTATAAACTGCATTGGTTTTTCTAAAAGATGACAAAGAATAATAGGCAGAAGTTGAAGGTGCACATTGACAGCTTTATTCTGCCAATATCTGAGACATAAGACACCATCATATTAATGGGACTAGGACTGTGCTGGACCCACTCCCTTGCAGAGGTAAGCATGGAAGGGGAGGGGTTTGCTGCAGCCTGTGGAAAGGGAGACAGGACAGTCCTTGGCACACTGCATCGGGGTAGAGTGGAAGAACCACATTTAAAAGTTAGATATCTACCTCCATGCCCCTTTGTTCAGCAGGCAAAGGCACCATGGACTGGGAGGCAGCCCAAAGACCTTCTGGATTCATGTGGCTTTGTAGGAAGGCTAAGTATTGGGGGGAGGGTTTCACAAAGGATTCCAAGCTCTTCATTGAAAGTGCTGGGCCAAGAGATCCCAAATAATCCCATCTGCCAGTAACACTGCCTCTCAACTCTCCCTCCAGTCCACATAATATGAGTAAGACTTCTGACAGGTGTTTCCCTCACCTGCCTCCTGGCAGCTTTCTTCACTGATGGCACACTCTTCCCTCAGGAGCCTGTACAAGACAAGCGGGCCAGAGAGAGTAGGGCTCCCAGGAGGTTCCTCATCTGCCAGCCTCCTGTCCCTCCTGCAGCAGCCTTGTAAGCACCCTGCGGCATCAGTTAGTAGGGTGAAAAGGCAGTCCTCAGACCAGAGGCCTGGAGCCTCAGAGCCTTCCTAGAACTGGGACCAGATCCAGCGGCACACAATATTGTTGGAATTGCTAGTTAGTGATTGATATTTTTATCAACCAAGCCAAGATTTACTTGCACGTCTCATTGATCCTCAATGGTGAGAAAAGCTTCTTTTGTGTAACTGAGTTAACATACAACTTTTTAAAATGAGGAAAATGCAAAAAAGAAAGGTACAATCAAATTGGTTATTTTAATATTTGATAGCTAAAGTCATCTGACCCTGTCCTAGATAGTCCAGGGTAGCCCAGTCTCATCGGATCTTAGAGGCTAAGTAGGGTTGGCCCTTGGATGGGTGACTACCAAGGAAGTCCAGGCTTGCTACTCATAGGCAGGCAATGGCAAACTACCACTGTAAATCTCTTGCCTTGAAAACCCTATGGGGTTGCCATACTTTGGTTGTAACTTCACAACCAAAACAAAAAACAAAAACCCTCATGTGAGTTTACACTGAAAATTTCATTGTGTATTGATCTGAAATGAGGTGTTATTGAAGCATTAAAAGACAAATAGACCCTCTGTGGCTTCAGATGGTTCTTCGGGATCCAGTGCCCCTGGTGGCTCGCTGGATGAGCTAGTCGAAGACTGGCATGGCCGACTCGCGCCGGCCATCGACGAGATCGCTCCCAGATGCCCTCTGCACCCTCACTCTAGGTTGGCTCCCTGGTATACCCAGGAGTTGAGGCTGATGAAGCAAAGGCTCAGACGGCTATAGAGACGGTGGCGGCATGCTCATGACGAAGCAACAAGAGCATCTTATAGGACATTTATCCTATGAGATGGCAGTCAAAGCTGCAAAGAGGGAGTTCTATGCAGCCACAATTGCATCTGCAAGCTCACGCCCAGCACAATTGTATAGAACGATTCAGTCTTTAACAGTCTTGCCACAGGGCAGACAAAACGCTAGGGAATTGAATATTGGCTGTGAGGTCTTCGCAAGCTATTTTGCAGATAAAGTCTTGTCACTCCACCGCGACGTACCCGCAACAGTTGAGACAGTGAGCGAACTCAAGGTTCCATGCACATCTTCTGGTCCCATTCTGAATTATTTCAGTCCACTCAGATTGATCTCAACTGTACGCCCAACCACATCCAGCCTTGACCAGTGCCCCTCCTGGCTAATTAAAGCTGGCCATGAGGGGTATCGAGGTGCTCTGAGGGATATTATCAAAGAGGCCCTCTCTGAGGGGCTGTTCCCAGGGGCTCTCAAGGAAGCAATGGTCCGCCCTCTCCTTAAAGGCCATCTCTGGATCCAGCCGAATTGGCTATCAGCCGGTTTCCAATTTGCCCTATTTTATTTCTTTTATACTATAACTACAAACTACACACTACAAATTCAGAGTAGCAAGGCTCAATAATAACCTGTCTTTTGCTTTAGATACTTCCCCATATATTTATGTTACAATATATTGTTTTCCTTTCAAACAAAGTATTCAAATAGAAAGAACAAATATTAATTGGTTATAACAACACATATGAGCAATAATATATGTTCTATAAAGATTAACATAGAAAAAAATCTTAGATCTTCATTTAGGTGCCTTCTTGTCTTTGCGCTTTTTCTTCGTTTGCCGGGGGATTTTAATCTTGTATGATCTGGGGGCAGCCTCTCCCAGTTCAGAGTCAGAGTCAAAGATTTCACATAAAGACACAGAGGTAGACGAGGAGCTGTCGCTAACTATTTCCTGTTGTTCGCGTTTTTCTTCTGTGGCCTTCTCTTTCCTTTTTCCCTGCTTTCTCCTTTTTCTTTATTGAACTCTGATGATGTTTCAAGAATGAATCTGCTTTGGTGAGTTTTTTTCTTTTTTACCGTTATAGTTGAAAATAAGTCCTTCTAGTAAAATCCATTGATACTGAATGTTGTTTCCTTGGAGAAATGTTGTCATATTTCTGTATTGCTTCCTCTTCTTCTGAATTTAAAATGGAACATCTTTCAGCACTTTTATGTCTTTCTCTAGAATTTTTAATATTGTCCCAGTTGTTGCTTTAAGTTTTAGATCTCTTGTTGATCTTCTTGCAAATTTAACAAATATTTTCCTTGAAAGATTATTTTTCTTCACAAACTCTGAATATGTTCTGTAAATCATATCTATACCCGCTTGTAATATTTCAGGTTTGCTATTGATCGGGGGGGCAGTGTTTCACTTAGGATCTCTCTTAGATTCTCGTCTTGTTTTTCTGGGACCCTTTGAAATCTCAAAACATATAGAGATCTTTCCACTTGAAGTTGTAATAATTGTTGCTTTTCAGAAGCTCTTTCTTTATCTGCTACATCCATTGTTTGGTCCAATTCTTTGGGCTTACATTCAACCTTTTTTAGCTTTTGGATAGTCTTCTTTGATCTTACATTAGTGTCTTTCAGTTCTTGTTGCAAATCATCAAATTTCTTGTAGAGATTCGTCAGCTGGTCGAGCAGGGGGCGCAAGGCTTCAGAAATCAGGACAGCAATATCAGAAGTAGTTCCTGATCTTGTGACTGGTGATGTTGTGCTGGCAGTTCCTGTTGTTGCTTTGACTCTGATCGCCATTTTCCCCCCTTGCTGCATTATTGTTTACATGAAGGTAAAAGTTTTTTAAAGTTCTAAGATTCTTCTCTGCAATGCGGGGAGGGCGGGGTAAAAATGAAATAAATAAATATAGTAAAGCCCACTGCATTCAGAGTCAATTGGGTGGGTTTCTAACAGTAGAGTTTCGGTTTACCTTCTCATTCAGATACTTTTAATGCTGATTTCTAGGGTAGGGTTCCTCCTCCCCCTCTGAGAGGTCCCCCCCCCTTTTCTGCCTGTGGAGCTTTGCCATCTCTCTGCCAGTTCCCACACCCGCTTTTAATTTGTCTTTCTTTTCCAAACGTCACTCACATTTACCGTTGAGTATCTTCATAATAGGGAAAGTCACTTTGATTTAGGTCCTTGCACGCTCTGGTCCAGTAACGTCTCTTGTCGCCATTGCTGGCTTCAGGGAGGCAGGACCTTATGGAGCTAAGAGAAGCCTCAAACCCCAAGCCGCGGCTTTGGGTGCTGCTCCTCCAGCACTCCAGGCTAGAAGCCCCCTACAAGGGCCTCAGGGGGAGAGCAATGAATCCGATCTCCCTCCCTGCCGCCCCGATCCAAACGCACCCATTGGAGGTCGATGGGTTGTGTCTGTCCACGAGTCGCCAAAACCGAAACTCGCCTTATGGATGACACTTCCATGCTAGATCCCTTTCCAGTCTGGCTTCCACCCAGGCTATGGGACGGAGACAGCCCTGGTCGCCCTCACAGACGACCTCTGCAGGCATCTGGATCGGGGCAGGATGGTGGTGCTGTTGCTGTTGGACCTGTCAGCAGCATTTGAAACTGTCAACCACCAGTTACTCGCCCACCGCCTCACCAATATGGGGATTCAGGGGCTTGCCTTCCAATGGCTTGTCTCCCTTCTCCAAGGTCGGGGACAAAGGGTGGCAATTGGGGAGCAGCTGTCCCGGAGGCACCCACTAAATTGTGGAGTGCCTCAAGGGGCGGTGCTTTCCCCGATGCTATTTAACATCTATATGCACCCCCTTGCCCAGATTGCCCGGAGGCATGGGCTAGCGTGTCACCAAAATGCAGATGACACTCAGCTCTATCTGCTGTTGGGCGGTCAGTCTGACTCTACCCCGGAAGATCTGGACTGGGCACTACAGGACGTGGCTGGATGAGCCAACTGAAATTGAATCCGACGAAGATGGAGGTCCTGTGCCTGAATCAGAGCGGCTCAGGGTTAGGGATCCCACTACCAGCCTTCAGTGGGGCACTATTGGTGCCAGCGCCGAGGGTCAGGAGTTTGGGAGTGCTCCTGGACGCTTCCTTAACAATGGAGGCCCAGATAGCAGCCACTGCCAAGGCAGCCTTTTACCACCTTCAGCTGATCAGGCAGTTGGTTCCCTTCCTCGAACGCAATGATCTGGCTTCAGTGATCCATGCAATGATCACCTCGAGGTTGGACTACTGCAACGCTCTCTACATGGGGCTGCCCGTGGTGCAACTCCGGAAGCTGCAGCTGGTGCAAAATGTGGTGGCCAGGCTGCTGATGGGGCTCCCTGTGTGGGAGCACATCCAGCTTGTGCTAAAGTCATTGCACTGGCTGTCAATAGCATACCAGATTCACTTCAAGGTGCTGGTTCTGACCTTTAAAGCCCTCTATGGTCAGGGACCTGCCTACCTGAGGGATTGCCTTTCCTCGCATGTTCCCCAGAGAGCACTGCAATCAGGTTCACAAAACCGCTTGGCCCTCCCTGGGCCAAAGGAAGCCAGGCTGACATTGACGAGGACTAGGGCGTTCTCTTTGGCAGCTCCAACTTATTGGAATGAGCTCCCTGGTGAGATTAGGGCCCTGTGGGACCTGTCACAATTCCACAGGGCCATGAAAACGGAGCTTTTCCGGGAGGCATTCCGTTAGGAGCTGCACTTTATCAGCCATGCCCTGTGTTGACCTAGAGTTAGAAGTTACCTAGAGTGGTAGCACCGCTGAATGTGTTCTTAAATGCAATTTAGTATATCGCACCGCCATCATTATATATCAGGTGTTTTAAATGGTGTATTATGGATCTTTACACTGAGATGTACATTGTTTTATTGGTTCTATGTAAGCCGCCCTGAGTCTGCCTCGGCGGGGAGGGAGGGGTAAAAGTTAAATAAATAAATAAATATGATTTCATAAATATAAAGTGTTTACAATGAAGAAAACTGGACCAGAAAATTTGCATTACCTTAAGGATAGGTAATTTACCTTAATGGGAGGGGCCGTGGTTCAGTGGTAGAATAAGTACTTGGCATGCAGAAGGTCCCAGGTTCAGTCCCCAGCATCTCCAGTTATAATGGGTCAGGTAGGAAATGATGTGAAAGATCTCAACCTGAGACCCTGGAGAGCTGCTGCCAATCTGAGTAGACAATACTGACTTTAATGACTAAGGGTCTGATATAACACGAGAAAAGCTATCTTATCAGTCAGCATTATCTCTTGACCGGTAAAACATGAAAGAAGTTAGGTTATTCTGTAGAGTTCCCTTTCCCTCATGCTCCAGTCAATAAAACAAATAAGCATAATGGAATATAGTAGGGTGATCGAGGAATCCAGAATACAAAGCTTTCATTTTTTTTACTTTAATAAACCATTGTTCAACTCGTTGCATGATGGGATATTCTGTCTGGCTTAACAGCGGTTGTTCAGACAAACAAAAGAAGTCTTTATGCTCCATCTAGACATGGCAAGGTGCTTATTCAATTTCTTCTGCATCAAGGGCAGTGTTCCTTACCTAATATGTATACATTTGCTGAGTGTTATTCAGCCTTTGTTGCTCCTCACCCTCACTTGGCATTTAATTCCCAGTCCACCAGGGTATTCATGCTTGATGGCACTGATGCACACACTGAATGCTTTATTTATGTAATGGCACAGGAATGAAGTCATAAACTGTATTAGACAATATCCTGCTTAAAGATGCCAATGTCTGGTGTCACTATACTGCTGACCCCTAAATACAGTGGGGAATATGTCACTGGATTTTAGAGGACAGTAGATAACGATTTGTCAATGCAAGAGAAAAGGAAGAAGGAAAGCTGCAACCAAAATAGCAGCTTTAAGCTGCATTAAAATGCCCCTGTGATATCAATCATGGCTCTCTTAGTAGTTGTAAAGTACCCAGAGATCCAAAAAAGTTTTAGAAGGATAGTAGACAAGGGCAGCTTAGATGGAATACCAGAAACAGAATAATTTGATATTGATACCAATCTTCACCTATAATCATGTAATTCATGCTATAATTAAAATGAAATACATTCTTGTTAGTAACAATATGTACGTGGCCCTCTATCTTCTCCACAAATCAAGCTTATATCTTTCAAACTATTTGCCACCTGGGATTGGGTCTAGTAACATCTGTCAGATGTAGATGTTAGCCATATGTTCTTCATGGTGATAAAAAGTCAGACCCATTCTAGGTTCTGCAAATGTATTCAGACAGACATTCCTCTTTAGAAGTTTCTTTCAAATTATACACCTCCATTCCAATCCAGAGATTTGTGTGTGCGCCATGATGCTTGCCATTCACTTCAACAGAGACTCCAGCTCTGCAAGCATATCCCTTCGCATCTGCATTCTATATAACAACTCTTTCCACTGAAATAGACAGAAACTTTGTATCCCAGGACACATCATCTCTGATGTGAACTTGTGTGCCTGCTCTTGAGGCAGATGGGAATGAAGACAGAAATACAATTCATTACAATTTCAGTGAGACTATGCTGAAATATCAGAGGACTTTTTTAAAAAAATCATTATTCAGAATAACTGAAACAGCCAAGTGCAAATTTAAATTTTCCAACACAATACCACAGAGGTCAGACAAAACAGTTCCCTTGGGTAGGGAACTCATACCCTTAGCCTTTTTAGATAGATCCATTATTTACACCAATATACGTATATCAACTAAATTGACAATGTCTTTTCTTTGTTAAAGATAAATTATTTCACAGCAGTGGATACCATGCGCTATTCAATGTTCCCTTTAAAGTGTCTTTTTTATCTAAAATTAACCAAATGGCATTTAAACGAAATGCTCTGAAAGCTGATCAATCTAGTCATGACCTATTGACTTTGTGCCCCATTTCCTAAAGTGAAAGCACTGGCTGAAGGGAAAAATCACACAGATGCTAATAGATGACAACAGCAAGGGGTATTTCAGAGGGACTTAAATTATTCTTGAAGCCTGGAACTTAAGATCCATAACAGCTTATATCTTCTGTTGTTTTTAATTATGTCTTTTAAAAAAGGTCCCCTGCTGTGTTTTTGAAATACTAAATGGCCTCCACAGCTATGTGACATAATTCATTCTAATTCATGATTACAAGATGTTTTCAAACTACTCCCAGTTTCCCAGCAGCTACTTAAAAGCGGGAGGGAAATTTTAATTTTTTCTTCTTATTATCAACTTATACTTCTCTTTCCAGGTGTAGGCTAGAATAGTCAATGAAGTAAAATGGCTGTATACACTGAGCACTTTCAGTTTTTCCCCATCATTCCCTCTGGAACAGCTAAGGAAAATTAGACACAAGTTAGTTATAACAACTTCCTAATCTAGGAACAACCTAATAAGCATCCTTACATACTTATATGTATGGTGCCTTTTAGCAAATATTTTATTTCTATACAGCGTTATCTTCTCACACTACAAATATAATGCATGACAGTCAGTGTTCGTTTCTCCCTCAACACTTTGGGGCTTTCCAATATCTGAAGCCAACAATACTTTTTTTTTTGGGGGGGGGGGGGGTTGTTGTTATATTTCTAACAAAACACACTTCCATATCCTTAGTCTCAGGTATTGAGTTGTACATCTAGTTTGTGGACATGGGGGCTGTTGAGCCACACTGAAGCACCATATTTCGCAGTACTATATACCAGCCCTAAAGCTGAGCATCTAAGTGTTGTAGCAGATGCACCCCAAGTTGTACCACATAATTTTTGGAGAATGTTTCCTATATGTATTTTTGCTGCTACATTAGTAAGATGGTGTTTATAGTTCAAGGTCCTGTCCAGGGTAAAGCCAAGGTACTTAGGTGTATGGTTGTGTGTAATTCAGGTGCCATTAAGGTAGACATTCAGTTCACAGTCAGGAAGATTGTTTTTGAGATGGAAATAGGAACATTCTGGTTTTTTCCTGGACTTGGGACAATCTGCCATGTATGGTAGTAGTCGACCAGAAATTCGAGGTCCCTAGTCAGTATTTCCTCAGTCCTTTCAATTGATTTGTGCCTTACTGCAATCACCATGTCATCGGCATTAGCAAACTTCCTCAATATCGTCTTGGGAACACCAGAGATGTATAGATTGAAAAGCACTGGAGTAAGGAGCCCTGGGGTAGACTGTTACTCAGTTTCTTCTGCTTGCTGATTGACTGACCCAAAATTACTTGGAAAGTGCTATCACTCAGCATGTTATTTAGGAGTTGAAATAATGTTCTGCAGGGGAAAACTGTCCTATAACCAATTTTTAATTGGTAAGAGAACTTATTGTCTTACCCCATTACTCCTGAGTTTACTCAGAAGTCCTTGGTGAGATACCTTGTCAAAAGCTTTTTGAAAGTCCAGTGTCTACAGGATCACATGCTTGTTCATGCCTGAACTTTTGCCCAGTGCTCTAAAATCACTAAGACTGCTCCTCTTTCCAGGTGATAATCTTCCAGTCCTTTTTGTGCAATGATGTCCAAGATTCAGCTGAAGAACCCCAGAACCTGCTCTTCTTTTGTTTCACTCTGCTATTATGCCAACATCTAAAAAATAGGCCCTAATGATGAATCTGTGCAAGTTTTTGAGGCAGGAATGGGAAAGGAAGCCTGGCTTTGAAGCAGACCACCTAGAATCACTTAAGTTTACACCAATGATTTCTTTTTTTTTAACTGCCCCCAAAGAGGCAGAATTTTATTAAAGTTTTTTTCACATATATTAAACACACAAAACATATAAAATACAAACACACGTACACATACATTCATGGGGTGTATTTTCTCGCTTTTTATAGAGTGTTAATGTTAGCGCCTATTCCACATTAATGATTATTTCTTGTGTCCTGTATAAGTAACCTTTTATCTCTTACTGCATAAGTCATGTATATTCTTCATTTTATCTACCAATGTTCTGTCCCTAAAAATTTACCTACATCTGCTTACCATACAGTTATAAAACCAAGTCCAAGTATTCTGGAATGTTGACTCCATTGCACCTTTTATCAATAAAGTATTTTGTTTATAAGTTCTCATTTTGTTGGTATCTCCGTTAATTTCCAGTGTTTTGTATAAAGTATTCTGGCTGCCGTAGTTATGGAAACAATTAAATAGCAATCTTCTTTATTGGAGTTTTCAGGTAAAATGTTTAATAACAAAGCCTCTGGTATAAATGGCACCCCTGTACCTAATATTTTTTTGTAAAATTTCATGTACCATAGCCCGATATCTCTTAGCTCTTTCACACAGCCACCACATATGGTAAAATGTACCAGTCTTATTTTCACATTTCCAACACTTATTAGAACATTTTGAATCAATTTTAGCTAATCTTTCAGGTGTTACATACCATCTATGCACCAATGATTTCTGACAGTAAAGGGCTTTGTGTTTTTATGCAAGTAAGTGAATCAATGCTGAATCTAATCAGTAGCTGATAGCCCACGCATATTACAAATGTAGCAATGATTATAGGTATAGTCCTATTTGAAATTTTTCCTAATTATTAACACTGACATCTGTCACTAAATGCCAAGATATAAAGTTATAGGAAGCTTTTTGCTGTCATATTAAGTGCTTTGCTCTAGGATTTACTCAGCAGAGTTCCCATTTCCCCCCCACCCATCAATCTCAGCACAACAAATTAATGAAAAGCCTTAAGAGGTCATCTCGTCTCCATGTATACAGGTGCTGACATTTTTTCTTAGTATCACAATTACAATTTGGTTACCCTGCTTAGAGCTGTCTCTCTTTCTCCCGTTAATACCCACTTCCCATTAAAAAGTGAAAAAGACCTAAATACGAATCATTGTCATCTGCACCCTCGACTTGTTCCTTATCATATCCTTAATAACAGCAGCATACCCAAAGAGATGATGGGGGGAAGGGAAGGAACAGTAGCCTGCCCTGGGTCATAACAAGGAGGCCTTAAACAAAAAGATTCAGGTACACATTTTTTGAATTTGAATTAGTTAGAAGAAACCCGAATATGCGACTTTGTGTTCTAAATGCTTTTCGTGATCACTCTGGAACAAAAAGCAGCATCTGATTTCCCAGACAGTTTTTTGCACTATGCTGCAGCTAGGGCTGTTTATCTAGAATAATGGTTGACAGCTCTGAGTCCCCAAGCACAGGCTCTGATACAATGCCCTGAGATGGGTGAAGTTCGTATAACAAAATGATGGAACTTAAAAGCAAGACAGGCAAGTCAAGCTAAACCCCTTTTCATAGACTCCTTTCTTGAATGACAGATACAGGGACAGTGTCTTGGAAACTGGCAGCAGAACTGCCAACTCTGGTGGGGAGTTCAATGTCACTCAGGGCTGGTTTTCTTCTCCCCTTTTTATATTGTGTGCATGAGTGTGATTCCACCCTGCGTTTAAGCAGCACATTAAAAACAAGCCTGACAGAATCAATAGAATTTAAGATGCTCTCGTAATCGGGGTTTAACACCAGAGCAACACCTTTAATCAAAGATGTAGAACCCTCTGTGGCATTCTGACATCTACATCTATCATCTAGATACTGCTTGCTTTTTTTTTAATGAAATGGAATTAACAACTTTAGTCAAATAATTAAAACCTAGCTGCCCAGAAATGTCATGATAAAACCGTTGTGACACTTTATCATTCCTATAAAAGTTTCGTTTTAATCTACATGTTCTACCAGGTGCTTTGTGGTACAACGATAAAAGTCCTCAGAATGCTACTGGGAATGGCAAGAAGAAACAGCATTATCTGCTGCCAGACACATATTTAAGGACCTGTTTATTCCACAGAAATGGGAAGGGGAAGCCCCTCATAAAAACAGATAACCAGTACAGTAAGAACCAATCATCTTCTTTCTTTTAATTAAAAACTTTATTTAAATCAAAACCTCCATAAAGAAAAGGCTTAAGATAAACAAATCAGGATAAGTTTTTGATAGATATGGATTCTAGGAATCAATGTTAGACATCAAGAGTAAACCTTAGTTTGTTACTGATGGGCATGAACCTGCTGTACTCATGTGCCTCTCTCACCTCATGCTGAACTTGTGAAATCTGAGTGCAGGCACTTGTGAAATCTGAGTGCAGCCAGTTTGGTGTAGTGGTTAGGTGCACGGACTCTAATCTGGGAGAGCCAGGTTTTATTCCCCACTCCTCCACTTGCACCTGGCTGGATGACCTTGGGCAAGCCGTAGCTCTGATAAGAGCTGTCCTTGAAAAAGAGCAGTTTCTGTCAAGAGCTCTCTCAGCCCCACCTACCTCTCAGGGTGTCTGTTGTGGGGAGGGGAAGAGAAAGAAGTTTGTAAGCTGCTCTGAGACACCTTTGGGTAGAGAAGGGCGGGATATAAATCCAATCTCCTCTTCTCTTTTTCTTAACTCAACAGTATAAATTTGCTTAACAATGTGATCCTAATCACAACCACAGCCTTCTGACTCCTCTGAAATGACTGGTTACCCTGTAGCAAACCTAGTTTCAGGGACAGAACCAAAAATCTCAGTTAGTGAACATGCCACCATTTACACTATAACTAACTGGAATCAAAGAAAGATGCTTATCTTATATGGTAGCACACCATGTAAACTGAGAGTCAGGACAGACCTACGGATAGGACCATGTCACCAGAGTTTGATGGTATTGGCCTGTTTTGTTTTGTTTTTTCAATGCTTGTGCTTTAATGCCTTTTTAATAGCTTTGTTTTATTAGTTGTAGGCAACCTTGAGCAGGTCTGTTTATAAATAAATATATAATGCTACATACAACAACTAACATGGTCAGGTGCTGCTGCAAACTGACAGTTTGTGACTAAATTGAGCCTAGGTGGATACTTGCAGCCAGGGGTCATTTCCTGCAGGAGCACACAGGAGCTGAGCTCCGGCAGTAAAGAGCCCAGGGGATGGGCACATGCAACAAGCCCCACTCCCTGCTCCCAGCAGCCCTCAGTCAGAACAAGAAGCAGCCAGGTAAGTTGCAGAGCCCCCGTCCCCCTTCCCCCTGGTCCAAAACAGTCCAATGGCACCTTTAAGACCAAGTTTTATTCAGGTACAAGCTCTCCCTCCTCTGGGAGGACAGATCTGCACATTCCCCCCCCCCCAATAGCTAGCAATCCAAAACAGTCCAGTGGAGCCTGAGCCATTGGGTGTTGCCTTCTGACACACTTCCGGTGATGTCAGGGTGTGTGGCATATGCAAATAAGTTATGCTAATGAGGTCCTGCACCTCTTTTTCTACAAAATGACCCCTGCTTGCAGACATTTTATTATACCTCTGTATGGTAACATACTTCTTAACACTCAATAGAATGAAACAAATATCTGACAGTGAGAGGTTACATTCAACCGCTGTAAGCTACTGCTTGGTCATCTGATGCTCCCTTACAGAGGAGTACTTCTAGACTGTTGCAGTCTTGACATGCAGTTCTGCTGTCACAAAGCAATGGAAGTATGGAACCTAGCCTTATGAATGGCTTAAAATAGAAGAGCATACTGAACAATTTAGTCAACTGTCACCATCTATCTCTTTTTCATATACACTCACTTGCCTGATTCTTCACAATGGTAAGATTACACACTGTTTTTGCCCTATATTTTGACCAGAATCACCCCAACAAAAAAAATGAATCATATTAAGGAAGGTGAGAAAAAGCAATACTGTGTGTCCATTAGTATTTCAGCAAAAATAGCCCTTGACTGGAAGATTCGTATTACTCAGATTCAACTATCACAAAACTCAGGTATATAAAAAGAACAAGCAGATCAATTATCACAGGGAGTTTTTTCATCATGAGTATTGTGCTGAAGGTACAAACTGATAGGATAGTATTCATCTATTTGACATATTTGAACACTTTCCCATAAGGTTAGTGTGGGTTCTCTATGAGCTGAGAAACATGACTTGTCCAAAGCTAGCCAGGAAGCTCATGGCTAAAAAATAACCCTTTGAACTTGAGTTCTTGTTAGTTCAATACTTTCACATCTGACACTAGCTAGTTCATATTTATTGTTATCCACAACTGAGGATGATGATATGAACAAAGCATACACATGTACCCTATTCGTCAAGTAGTTTCTTGGTACAATGTTCTAGCCTGTGTTAGAGTCTCTTCTCATATGGAGCTTCCTGCCAATTAAAATCTATGGGAGAAGCCCCACTCCACATACTCTCTGTGAGGAATTTAAATCTTATGGAGTAGGGTTTTCTTAGTGGTTGTATTCAAGGTGAAGAACATTCTTCACAATGATGCTCATCAGAGACCAACAGCCTTTATTTTTAGAAAATAGGTTTTAAAAAAATGTAACTTGTTTTCTTTTTTTTTAAATGTAACTTGTTTTCTTGAATTCTTGTATTGCTATGGAACCTTGATTTGTTTACAATTGCTTTCTGATTGTTGTAATTTTAATCATTTTTGTAAGCACCCTCTTAATAATGAGAATGGTAGGGTAAAAATGGGAAAAAATTACATTATTGCCCATGTCATACAGAGACCCACATCATATGTAGCCCCTGCTGCCCCTTGCCTCTTAGAGCCCCCCAGGTAAGTGCATTGCCACCCAAGGGTCACTAAAGCCCACTTTGGGTACCACTGGTGTAAGGCACTCATCCTGTCATCATCAACCTCTCTAAGGGCTCAAATTCACTTAACTGGGAGGTAAAGTCTTCAATCCCAATTAATGCTGGCTGTTGGACTTTTTCAAATTTTTGTTGATGTTGTTGCAGTCCTGTGTCCCATAACACACCTTCCACAGGATTAAGGCAAACACACAAATGTCAGTCACCTGACAAGATTGTTCAATATACTTCCTACTCACTGTACATAATGAACTTACACAATAAACAACACACACCAAATTTAGCAACACCCTTTCACAGACATTATGGTATTCACAATTTATACCTCATTACAAAGATTAGCTACAAGATCATAACTTTTATTTTCAAATTAATCCAAAGAAAGAACAGTATCAGAATATTATCTTATCCCTGATGCTATTTAAATCAAGCTACTAGGAGAGGTCACCAGGAGGCATGGGCTGCAGTGTCACCAGTATGCGGATGATATCCAGCTCTGACCTTCTTCCCCACCTAATTTCAAGGATGCCGCTGATGTTCTGAACTGGTACTGGAAGTCAGTGATGGGCTAGATAAGGATGAACAAACTGAAACTTAATCCTGACAAAATAGAGGTCCTGTGGGCCAGCAGAAAGGCAGAAGGAACTTGAGATCTCCCCTCTCTGGGATGAGGCTATACTCTCTTTGAAAAGCCAGGTTTGCAACTTGGGAGTGCTGCTTGACTGAGCAGTCACCTTAAAAACAGGTGGCTGTGGTGGCTTAGGGTGCCCAGCTTCGGCTGGTAAGTCAATTGTGCCTGTTCCTGGCTCTAGCCACAGTGACCCATGCCTAGTAACATCTAGCCTGGACAACTGGAATGGGTTCCTCTTGGAGATATGCTTAAAGAGTGTTCAGAAGCTGCAACTAGAGAGGATTGCTGTAGCTAGAGAGTGCTGGTTGGAGCCAGCTACTGGGAACATGTGACCCCAATGCAGTAATTGCACTGGCTACTGAGCCAATTCAAGGTGTCGTTTTTGCTCTTTAAAGCCCTACACGGTGTGAGACAGGGGTATCTGAAGGACTTTCTTCTCTCACGCATTCCCGCTCATGAATTAAGATCACAAGGAGAGGCCCTCCTGACTGTCCCTCCAATCAAAGAAGCTCATCTAGTGGGCCCAGGAGAGAGGCCCTTTTCGATGCCAGCCCACGAATATGGAACAGCCTCTCCAGGGAGGTGAGCTTGGTCCCCTCACTTTCAATCTTCAGGAAGCCAGGAGGTCGTTGAAAACAGTTTTATTTGGGACTGCATTTGATTAATTTACTTTTTATTTTATTGGCAGTCCAAACTGAAATTTTAAATTGTGAACTTTTATGAGTATTTTTTTAATAATAATTGTTTTATATACATTATAAGCTACCTTGAGTTCCCTAGGATAGAAAGGCATAATTAATGTTTAATATAATTATAGCCTTTCTGATGGGGCTATGTGAGATGGTGGTCTTATGCAGCTGAGACAGCATGAGACATAGGTCCATTCTGCATTTAGCATTCGCTCTGCTGTTTTACCAAACCCACTTTGGAACGGAAATGCCCCTCTACATTGGATGCCACTTTCACTTTCTTTGATTGTCAGATTTTATGGTAGCCTCCACACATACCAGTTTCACTTCCTTTGATCTCTCAGTTTTATAGTACTGTCTGCATAGATTTATGGTCGTTTTATGGCCATTCGGGGTGACTATGCAGTCAGTATGGTGTTGGCCCAGGGTATTTGAATGTGGTTTTAAGCCGCATCTTTTTCTGTTCCAGTGTGGGTTTGGTAAAACAACGTAGCAAATGCTAGATGCAGAATGGGCCATACAAACTATCACCTCTCAAGCCATAAGACTTTGAAAAACTTTTAACGTTATGAATGTAAATTAATCAAAGGATTTGTTTTTCGCACACACAAAAAGAAATGAGAATATTTAATGAAGAGAAACCGTGTATCTTGGCTAAATTATAAAGATACAACATTCATAACGTTGATGTCTGTAGCAAATCCATCGACAAAGATTACTTTTTTCACTGGAGATGGGGAATTTAAATTAGATACCCAAATTTAAATCTATAGTTAATGTAGTGTTCAACATATCACACTTGTTAATGACACAACAGCTTTACCATGTGAAACTGAGCAAGTTACATTCCCTTATGTCTTAAACCCTTCATATATAAAAATTGGAAACCCCTTATTGTCTACCCCAAAAGCATTTTTGAAGCTAAGGAAGGTTTTCTTCTGAGAGAAAGTGCTACAGAGTGATGGGAGGAGGGATTTCTGTTTTGTTTTAATAAAAATTATAAACAAAGCAACAACCCTAGCTGCTTCTACCCCTACTCCATAGAACTGGTTATTTTATTACTTTATTAGTGGGGTTGGTTTACAAGACCATCCCCAACAGGCATGACCTTTTGAAAATGCAGGCACAACTGTGGGAATGCAGCGGGGAGAGGGGGTGGAATGAAAGATGATGCCAGTGCTGCAGTCCTCTTATGCTAAAGACCCGGCTTCAATGTGTAATTCATACGGATGCAGCCAGAATAATTTCAGAGCTCACTTTTCAAACTGCCTACAAAAATGGAGTGTTTTGTTTCAGGACAGGCCTTTTTCCACTATAAAGTCAGGAATGCATATATGATTACGTCAAAGTAAAAATAGCAGCAATTTTATTTAACAAAAAAAGACGTGCATTTATTTTAAAACTTATGCTCTGCAAAGAGTGTATTTTATTTCACTATGCCAGTTATTTAGGCCTAATGTTGATGTATATCTTGGTTTTATGTAATTTCCACTCTTGCTTAATTGCTCAGATAAAGTCAGAGAGAAACCACAAATTACCTGAGTAGGTAAAAGCAGAATAATTATCTTTTACTGCAGAAGGGGGAAAAGAGCTGTTTGTTCATTTTGTATATCTAAAAGACTAAAGGAATAAGGGACAGCCAAGTAATCACAATGATCGTTTTAAAAAATCAATTCTTTATGCTGACTGTATATATTTAAACTAAGAAAAATAGAATTCTTTGCCAAGATAACTCTGATTTTGCACCAAGAAAAGCAGGACTCTGCAACTTTAATGACATATGCAAATGAAGGGACTGCATGCACACATTTATTCTGCATAGCTGATTTTACTTCTGCTGGCCACGCAGATGCAAGAAACTATATAAAAAAGGGGGGAAGAAAGAAGTTCTGGTTGCTCACCCTGATTTCACCAAGAACTATCCACTTATTTTAGAGCTTCTCTCTGCATCCATAAGATGCTTCTCTGTTAAAAACAAATGTTTGTGATTATCATGATACTGAATTCTCTAGTTGGGTAGTTTGTGGAAGCTTCTCCCTTGCAGCTCACTTGAACAGGACATTAAAATTAACATTTTCAAAGCAACAAATTTAAGTTGCCACCAGCACTTATATTTAGCCAACTTATTTCAGCTAATAATTAGTACTGCAAAGTCCACTGATTTGAAGTTTGGAAACCACTGGCTATTGTTGTTGTTGTTGTTCAGTCGCACAGTCGAGTCCGACCTATTGTTTTGCTCCCCAAAATGGCTATTATATTGCTCTCCAAAATGTGGAAACAGAGTCTCAGAAAGTACCACTAAAGAAAGACTTACTTCAGAAATAAGATTTACTTCATAAGGAGTAACGAAATGTTTTTGCACTCCCAGTTCTAGATTTTAAGTTTGTCAGTTATCCTTAGTGAAAGCTATGTACAAACTACATAAAATACAATTTAATTGCTAGCATGTGCATTCTGAGTTAATTAAGCAGTTTCTATCTTTGAAGGTGTTCTATATTTACAGCTTGAAATGCAAACACACATACAAGGGTTTATATATAAACTAGTTTCCAAACACACATTATTAACAAGAAAAACAAACAACAACTGCTGGCAGCAGCCATGTTTGTAATACGAACACATGGTACATTTCCCAATTGTCCAAACCGAAAGGGGGGGGCAGTCTCACTGACAAAAATTAACAAGAGAAGCTTTCCTAATGTCTGTGAGTTGCATAACAACAGAACAATCTAGAACCAAGGGAACTCAGGGGCCTCTCTAGAGTGGATCTGAATATATTGGGTCAAAGATTTTTGAACTGTGAGAACATTCATGACCTCTCCAGACAACATGCCTACAGCTGTAGGAACAAAAAGGTGCCAAAGACACCATATGCAAAGTAATAGGGCACAATGCACAAAAGTCAGTCCTTAAAAAAAATCTATTTCCCTCAGAGACCTACAGTTTCCATTTATCATCTGAAAGTGCATTACTGCTAAACCAGTTTAAGGGAGTGTTTACACTTGAGGAATTTAAGGCCCTCTTGTGATCATGATTTGACTATGTGATCATTTTGTAACATGGAAGAGGCAAAAGAAAGTCATTTGCAATGAGAATTATGGCAAGTGTTGATTTTACTCTCATAAACTGACAGGAAAGTGGGAAAAGACAAACCGTTACAAGGAAAGCTTTATATGACCGACTCTCAAGTCAGACATAATGTCAAAGAACAAACAAAACCCATGGCTTAACCATGGCTTGGCATAACATCAGAATTAAGAAACCAGTGTTTGATTATCAGCTAACAAAGAAGAATCATAAACTGTGGACTAAAGCTGATTTTCATGCCATCAATACCACCAGTAAATCAGCTGCTCCAAGCCGTATCTTGGCAGCAAAAAAATAATAATAATTAAACTATACCAGGAAAGAAGCAGAACTGCATTTTTACAATGTGCCTGCTGCTGCACACCTGACTGGGGAAGCTGTGCCTAGGACAGTAGAAATAACACATGTTGGGCAATACCACATCTTGAATGACTAGTTGTAGGGGACTGAAATAAAATGGACAGGCCAGGTAAGAGAAGCTTGGGAGACTGCTATACATGGTACACAATCCTTGGCGCTGAGACCTCTCTGAAGGGTTCTGAGTAAGAAAGCATTTAGGTAGCTCACCCCCCTAAAAATAGGGAAATTTGTATAAACACTTTTAAAAACTGAAGTATTTGCTCTTTTGGAATGTTTACATCTCTGCTGGGGAGTCCAGTAGGATGTGGATGAGGTGAGCAACAATGAAGTACAACAGAATGGTTTGCCTATGTGTTTGGGACTACCAAAGCATTATTTGCATGTATATTAGAATCCACTCCACAGTTTGACGTTCCAGAACTATAGTTAATACACAGTAAGGTCTAATGTCAAGAGCCTCTGTTCTGAAAACCAACACTACAGTTTATTCAGAAATACACATGCATTCAAAGAAGCAGAAGTACAGAAGTATGTGTTTTTCAGCTACCCACAAGAAAGGCAAACTATGTCCCATGTAAGACACACACCGAAAGGATCAGGCAGTGGAATGCACATTTATGAAATGACTTAGCTGCACCTTATTAATTAACTAACCCACAGGAGGAATACTTCAGCTATCTGGTTATCAGATTAAGACCAAGCGAAAGACTCCCCCCCCCCCGCGCCGCCGGCCAGTGCTCAAACCTCACTTCTGTTAATAACGTCATTTAGAAGTGAGCTATAATAGCAATTTTTTTAAAGAACTATAAAAATGTGTTGCCAGTTCAGCTGTATTCTGCTAGTGATTTACTCTAGTCCACAAAGAAACAGTCTGGCAGAGACCTGAGAAAGGGTCAATGGGATCTCTGAGTCAATGGGAGATCAAAGTAGCATTTGTAAAATTATGCAGTCAATTTCAGTGGGGTACTGAAGGGAGAATATTTATGAAATTCAGAATCCTCTGCCTACAGTAAGCCAATGTGTTACGTTCCCCTTAAGTGTAGAGAGGGTAGCACAGTGTCTAAAAGTGTGAGCTGCAGGCTCTCAATTCAGATCTTACTTCAACTCTAAACTCACCAGGTAGCCTTGGGCAATATATTATTCTCTTAAGATTCACCCATACGTTATTGAGAATAATACTTGTGTTTTGAGCACTCAAGTAAAGCTACACAAATGCTTATTTATTATTATTCAATTATTACACATATGAAATCACTGCTCTTTCTGAAGAAAACATAAAGAGAGAAAAGCAGGTGGCTTCCCATAGATCCTGAGAAATTTCGTTTCTGTATAAAGCTTCCCTTGGTTTTTCATTATCAGAGTCTGCATTTCATCTTGCCCGAGGGAATGTGCCCACATTTTCTTGCTATTAGGGACAGCCCCCATTTTCTTTTCATTCCCAAGGTCTGGAACAGAAGCACCAGAGCAAGTACCCATTACCAACTAAGTCACAACAAGATACCCCCCAGTGGTCTAACCAGGCTGGCACACAAGTGTATTTCCATGCTTGAAGAACACCACCTTTAAGAAAATAATTACACAGATGGAAGCAGATAGCAGTAGCAATTCTGTCTGCAGTCCTATCACTACATGAGCACCTGCAGCCTTGCACTGTCCTGCTAGGTGTTTCTGAAAACACCTGGGCAAGCTGTTTGCCCGAGATGCTAAGAGATAATTAGCAAATAAAACTGCTCCTGGCACCCCTTCAACATTAGTGTCGAGCCACAGCAGAAAGCTGGCACCTGGCAAAGAGAAATGCTAGATGCGATAATTCCAATTTACACATTCAGCACAACATTCCATCTGCCTGTCATCGGGAAACAGTTTCATATTCAGTGATAACACAGATACCCCGAAAGAATACCGTGTCCAATTGCTGACATGGAGATTCCGTGCACAAAGCAGGCACCAGCTGCAACTTTACTTACATGGTGACTGAGAGTCGTTTATCCTATTGTCACAATATATATTTATTTATTTATTAAAATAAACTTTTAAAAAGTAGGAGAAAAAACCCTACAGTAAACCGTTAAACTGGTTCCTGCCTACAGCCAATCTTTGCTCAAGTTTGACAATACAAAAGGAATAAACTGATGAGACAACCCATACAGAAGAGAACTTCTGGGTACAAGAGAAGACTAGATGGGGGGGGGGGAGAGAGACTCAACAAACACCTATGATTTGAATAAAATGAAGCAATCCATGGACCTGTGTTTTCCCTTCTTCCCTTTGGCCTTACTTTGGGCTCCCAGATGTTGTGAACAAAAACCTCTGTTGGCTTGAACAGACAAAAACTCAGCTTGCTGCAATGCTCACATGCCTCCCGTCCTCATACCCCTATGCAAGGATCAAGACTGAAAATCCCCGTTTTGGCAGCCACAAGCCACATTCCAATTTCTGGTGATACCCACATAAAGATATCTGTACAAACTAGAATTAGGATTAGATCAAAACTGAATTTTCCATCAGCGGCCTGGGAGTCTCTCCCTCCCCCCCTTTGCAACTCAGTGATCTCCAAGGAATGTCCCTCCTGGGAGATAAGGGACCCCAAAAGAACAACACGAGGGGAAGTTATTATGGGAAGGGGGAAATTAGTAGAAACTGCCGATTTATTCTGAATCCAACTGTAGTTTAATTCCAATTTAGAATCCCAAATTTTGGAAGAAAATACAATTCTAATGAGCATAGGCCCCTATATTTTGACCTCATGGCAAATCACATTTTCACTGAAGTCTTCTTTTTTGGTATTTTTTTCGTGTGTGTGTGCACGTGCATGTACACCTGAAAGTCATGATGGCCTCTGGTGACTGACTGTCTGTGCACCTGGAAGTCATGGCAACCTATGGTGACTGACCCTTACTGGGGGGCTGGAGGATATTCAGAGAGGTGGCTGAATAAAGCCTGCCCCCGCCTCCTGCCTCTGGTATTTCAAGGAGGTCTCCCAAGTACTTGTCAGAGTCAGACCTGCTTAGCTTCTGAGATCTGAGAAGATCGGGTTTGCCTGGGCTTCTGAAATACCTCAGTTATACTCTGTATGCAAGAAAGGTAAAGGAGGGGAATGGGGGGAGCACAAGCACTGTAGCACACACGATGCTTGAATGCAAAAACCCTATTGAAATCAGCAAACTACTAAAGTTTATAGTTGTTTTCTAAACCAGAATAGTAAACCATGAGCTGATATAGTGGTTGCAAGCTCAAATGCCAATTTGCTGATTTGGACATCATGAAAAAATGAAAATAAGGCCTATATATAAGGAAAGGGAGAAGGAAAAAGGGAAGGAGGGAAGTACACAAGCCTCCAGAATTTCAAAACTCATCAGAACTAAGTCAATGTCTTCAGGAATTGCCCAGAATGGACACTGTAGTTTCGAAATGGCCCTGAGCCCTCCTGCTGTTCTTTATTGTTGTGTGAACCAATTGAGCTACACAATGTAATTCACCACCACTGTAACATAAATAGTGTGGGCACATTTTGAAAGAAAGGGCAAGCTGGGAATTGAGTAGGCTCATGAAGCAATGAACAATACCAGTATGTTGACTGTCATCATGCAGAAAATGAAAACAGAATCTCAAGAGATTTTGACTGCCCAGTACCACTACTTCCCTCTTCAACAGTGTCTGATAAATTACTAATATGTGCTGGCAGAGACATCAAGGATACCATAAATATTGGACAACTGGGGGAAATACACGAGAGAAAGGAATTGCGTATTCTTTTCCCATGGATCTTAAAGGTAAATAAATAATCTTACTGTGCAGCCAATGTTTGCATATCATAAGCATGGGGAAGCAACCATAAAGCCATTTGAGGATTTAAGGTTGCCCAGTCAGTTAGAACAAAAACTCAGTGGTGATGTTATAACTGAAGGCTACATGCCTGGCCTAAATTGACTCACTCCACTCCAGAGATTTGGGTGGACTCTAACATTATCTCAGGGATCTTCACTGACTATAACTGCATCTGGATACAAATGAATAAGCTTTGTTCATTAAAGTCAATATGGAAACTATTCCGGATGATGGGGGGCTGTTTATGTATCAAAGCTGGGAGGATCTGGGGGAGGGGAGGGAGACGTTCCACTGACACCAGTGGAATTTTGGGTACCAACATTAACTGGTGAAAAAATGAAATTACTTGCTGATGTCTGAATAGCTTATAATTCTTTGAACTCTATATAAAACTTTAAACCAAACAAAGTTTTAGATTTTATGAAGGCTTCAGTAAAATAAAAGCCACAGCTCTGGGATCTGAGGCCTGTATCTTTAATCCTTTTTAAACAAAAAACAAAAAACAAAACTTCGCCTTCCAGGCTAGTTATTTTCCTGCAGGAAAAAAGAGGAGCCTGAGTGGAAATCCAGACAGAGTTTCTGTGCTCAAACTAACAGCCACAGAGGCTGCTTTTTTATTTAAAGAAATCAGGAGGAAAGATACAAACATTTGCATGTTAACTATCCTAAGCAGTTAAGCATGTTTACTTAGAAGAGAGTATCACTATAATAATATACACTGTCTATATCAATAAATCACTATATATTTTATTTAATACACACACACATATCACTGTACATATGTAAAATATGCTGCACACATCTGAAAACATAACATATGACAGCCACACAATGTTTGAAAATATATATGCCATACATTTTATTACACCACAAAGCCAGGATTGTAGGGCAGCATGCATTTTCATGTTCACAGCCCTGAGTCCTACTATGTTCACTTTGACTAGCTACCTACAGGGTGAGCCTAGGATTGCAGCCTCAGTTACTGCCTATAATTATGCAATTTCCAATGGTTTGGTATCAACTTTATTCCAAAAAGAGTTATAATTTTCTGGGGTTGGATTATATACATTAGACATCACCACAAAGACACTAACCAGATTGTTAGAATAAATGCAAAGCAGGACCAAACTTATTCTCACCACTATTTATTTTCTCGGTACCATTTGAAGCAATTGTTTGGGCCTTATCAAAGAAAAGAGTTTCAATTTTCTATCCTTCCATTTAAACCTTCCTTAATCGGTTGAACAAAAGTACTTTAGGTAAAATGATTCCTTCAGTTGCCGTAGCTACAAATCCCCATAGTATACTATTATTGAAATCTACTCACGTAAGTTAGAAATAATTAGGACCCCAAATTAATCCAAATACAAAGTTAATTCAAATACTCAGCTGCTGTCATGTAAATGGTTACGGGTTTTTACTGTTGTTTAACATCTCTGAAAAAGTGTTAAAATGAACCCTCCTCTTTGTTACAGGTCATAAATGATTTACCCTGAACAGAAACAGGGGTTACTAATACCAGTCTCTCCAGCCACATCCCTGGTAAAGTCATTTATCACTAAAGGTTCCCCAGTTATTGCCAGTGAATCTTTGCTAAGAGCCAATTAACAACTCTCCTGAGATAAGGAAAGATACAGCTCCACTATAGCCCCATGGCAAATAAAGCAGGTATCCATCACCATGCAATGGAGAGGGTGACAGCAGTTGTGAAAGCTTCAAATTACAAACTACACTACAACCAAGCTAAGGATGAAAGAAACTTCTGCACCATACCAATCAAGTAAGAAAATAGCAGATGAAAAGGGACATCATGACAACAGTATTATCTGGAAATATTTCTTGCTGTAGCTCTGATGGTCTCACTACAAACTGCTATTAACAGTTACAGGAATATGTTGTGTGCATCCTGGGAAAGACTCCTACTTCATAGTGAGACTATCAGAGCTACAGCAAGAATTGTTTCCAGATAATGCTGTTGAATCTCTCCCAGGATACCACCAGAACTCCTTTTTAACTAAAGATGCCAAACACTGAATACATAACATTACTTGGGTTCAATGTCAGGCATCTTTAGTTTAAAAGGATTTTGGGTGGCATCCTGGGAGAGACTCCTACTTGATACCTGGCAGCCGGAACAGGTAGTAATAAGACTTACTAATTATTTGACCACTTATTAAGTGTAATACAGTTGAACAGATCCTAGCCCCTATTGCTATTAACATATATAATAGAGGTCTTAGGACGCCATACACAGTAACCTACATCATAAGCCACGATTACCTCCCACTACCTTCTAACCTTCACTCATGCATTCCAACTTCATCTGTTGTAAATTACATAATGAAAAGGGGCAAGTAACATACTATACTTTTTGTTTACTAAGGACTGATTTATCTCCAACCCACTGAAATGCATAATCAGTTCTAAATGGCCACAAAACCTCATTTTCCCAAACAGAATTATGATGTTGAATATACATTTGAATCTGGGCTATACGATTAAAATTCATTTCAGAAACATCTTGTTCTAATAAGAAGTTCATTTAATGACACAATAAAAAAAAAAGTCAAAGCAAATCTATTGCACAAGCAATAGAGGGGCAGCATCACATTCTCAGAAGAAAGGACTGATACACCAAGAAAGGACGATCAAGTTGCACTCAATAAGACTTAGACTGGTTCAGTGGATCAAAGACTAACTAATATTTACAAGGTGGAGGGAGGAACTTAAAGCCTCTCAACCTCACAAGAATCTCCACATTTCAAACAGAACACTTCCTGTTAATTTAGCAAAATCCATTACTGGTAGGGAGGGAAATCTTCTTACACAGGAAACCTTTAACCAGTTACGTATACAGCTAAGAACAGGGCTTGCCCTCAAGCTAGTTTTTCCCTGCCTCTCAAGCCTACCATTGAAGATAAACTTATAGTCAATTCACATTTTAGTTTCTCTGACTCACACACGAAAGTACTCATGGTGACACAGACATCACCACCAATTGTGGACAGCTGACATGCACTGAAATGACCAGGTCTCCCTGTACAGAAGCAGCAACAGGGAACAAATTGGGCCCTGGGTTCTACTGTTCACTCTAGGAAACCTGAGGTGGGTTCCACACTAGACAACTGAGATCTAGCAGTCACCAAGTGTACACTTAGTTATAGTGAGATTGGTAACAATCTTCCGTTCTTCTAATATTTCCCTTATCATAACAATGATTTTTTCAGGAGCCAAATTTATTGTATTTTTAATAGAATGAAAGCACAATCTATGGTATGTGAATAGTATTTACACTACTAATTTGTAATTTACACTATTTCTTATTTTACCTACAATCTGCCACAATTCACCCACCACTAACACAGTGATAAGTTCTCCAACTCTTAAAAATTAGCACTACAATACCATTAAGAATTAGAGCCATAGCCTCTCCTTGCTGGTAGATGTATTTACTCTCTAACATTCTTAAAAATGTTATTAACGTTGATAAGTTTTTTTTGTATCTTAACTGCAATACGACTTTGTAGTTATTGTTGTTGTATGTATAATTATTTATTACTGCACTTGCTTCATTTACAAAGAATAAATGCATTATTGTTGCTATTATTATTATTATTATTATTGTTGCCATTCTCAGTGTGAAAATGGGGAGTAACAATCACGCTCTTTAATTCTTGGGAAAATCTAGGAAGTAAATTATTCCAATTGTGTTAAATCTTCCAGGGCACATCTTCCACTATGATTGTGCAACCAGCTAATAGCACAGCATTAGATTGGTATGCAGAAAATGGCCACAGTTTGGAAAGTGTCCTGATTACTTAAATTGTCCGAGAACTGCTGACAGTACCATATGTGTGTTTTGTTTCAAGTGTAGAAATACCTTGTCCTAAAATATGTCACACATATGCAAAGTAATTTTACTTTTATCTAGTTTTCTTTCACAAGACAATGCAACACGGAACTGAAATTATGATTGGAGCCCCTTCCACACGAAAGTCACTTAAGAAACCTGTACGAACAGATTCAGAGTTAGGTTGGATCCTGAATTCCTTTTCTGCTCACAGGAGGGATGAAAAGTACTGAGACTGATGCATCGTAGTGTGATTTTCAGCTTACGTTACTTTGTGATTTCAGAAAATAGGAGATATAGTAGCTAGCCCGCAGACTGCTTATATGTCCGTTTACAACCACACCTATTACACCCCCCACACCCGTGCTAGGCTATATACAAGAGTTACAAGACTTACAATCTTATAGGTTCTCTGTAGCATCCCTAGTTGCCGGTCAGCAGGTTTTAGGATCCAAGGAATCTATTGTCCCTGGTCGCGGAGCTTCGCTAGTTTGTCTGGCCACGTGGCGCCCCGGCCGCGTGTGCGGTTCCACTAGTACACAACAAGGGAGGAGGATTTTCACTTACCCGCTTCACAACAGCAGCAGCAGCAGCCTCCCCCCACCCCCAACACTGATGATGTTCCTGGGAGTCACTGGTCCAAAGACACACAAATGTCAGAGCTGGGGACTGAAACTGGAGGAAAGAGAGGCAGGAAAGAGAGGGAGGCAGGAAAGTTACAGTTACATAATGCTGGCCCACTTGGGCTGAAAAGGATCAAACTATTTAGCTTGCTTTCTTACCACTTTCCCACTTTGGTGCATGTAGGTGGTGTGGCAAGACAAAACGGAATTTATTTTGTATACCTCATCACAAAACAACAGGGTAATTACCTCTATACTACAGTCCAAAAATTTTCTTCCCACAGTCTCATCATTTTTTTTTTCCTTTAAATAAAACCCCATTGTTAGGGGCATGTCTTAGAATCACTTGGGCATGGATGAATTATCTCCACATACTGATGCGGGGATCCACCAAGTGACCTAACAGTGCTACAACCACCAATTCAAACAAAAGGCTATCCACCAAGATAAGAAAACAACAAAATGCTTTAGTGCAATACAGTTGCAGAGTTAAAGAAGCAGCTCAGGCTCCCTTTTAATGTGAGGGGAGAGGGAAATCCTGAGGCTCTCTCAAAACCTCATGTAGCTCAGTTTTGTTCTGTCACGGGAGTCTGTGGATTATAGTTTATTCACTCACAAGAGTTACTGCATACAAAATGCGCTTTTTGTTAACAGTTTCCAAAACCAAATCAGTTGCTAAGCATAAAGAACAACAATTGACTTCATTATACAGTGTTTCCAATAGAACACCAAAAAGTTCAACAGAAAAGCACCTTGCCATTCAATAAATCTTTCAAGCTTGGTAAGATTTTACTGGAGAAATAACCTAATGCTACATAAGAAGGTAGAGGAGAGAGAATAAGAAAGAATAACTTTAACTTTGATGAGATGAATTTTTATTCCACTTAAGACTTGGGTTTGATAGAAAATCTTGAAAGATGCTACACACAGCAGCACTGTGTACACTGTAAAAATCAGAGCAACTATTTTTTGTATGCTAGCAACATTTAATCAATCCTAATCTGTCTTTCACTCACAAAAATAATAAAGACACCCATGGCACCTACAGAGTACCACACTTATTATGTCATGAGCTTTTGCATCTACTACATCAGATGCATTAAGTGGTCAGTTCATTGTTAACTGAGTATGTTTTACATGTGAGTGTGTGTTTTCTCCCAGTCCTGAAAACTTTCGAGGACATTTTCTTCGTTTTTTGGAAGGACTGGCTAATTGTTTCAAAGACTGACATTTGTAGGTAACACATCAATTTAGCTATTGTAGAAATAAGGGTTCTGGGCCACCAACTGTGTCCAGGCATTCAGTCATCAGAAGGCACAGTTAACCTGCACTACGTACATTTAAAATCTGACATTCCTTATAGGTTGTCATATATTTTGTATGAAGCCTTTGGTACTGATCAAGTCGACTTCCCAATTTTTAGACCTTTGTTCTTTATTCTCTTTGTTCAGTGACTTTATACAGCAACACCCTGTATAGTGTCCCACAAGCATAAGGTTAACCTCATTTACTGGACAGGAAATTCCCCTGTATCCCATGGAGCAACTCAGTCATACACATTCACCAAATCTAGCACCTTCAGTATGCATATAAATGCTTCCATAGTCACTTCCCTATTATGGATATACAATAAAAATAACCTCCAAGAACCATGCTAGGAAGCACTTAGTTTAAGAGTCAGGCAAGTGGCACAAACCATATGCAGGTGGCTGAAATCTAAAACTGAATCTTCAAATTATTTAAAACAATGAGTCAAAGCCAGACTTAAAACAGCAGAAACACCATTTTTCACAAAGTGTGTCCAAGCAAAGGCGCCAAACCATTCAATCTTGTAATAGTTTAAGCTGATTCAATAAAGTTAAATGGGGGGGGGGGAGAGAGAGTTCAATCTCATTCCATTGGCTGAATCTGGAACAAGGAGACTGTACACAGCTATCACAACGTCATGGCAAGTTAATGCAATATTTTAGAGAGCAATGGAAGTCTAACAATGACGCTAGCACAAATATAGCAAATTTCAACTGTTTTCTGGAGAAATTTCAACATCCTTTCCTTTTAAATACTACATAAAAGTCCTTAGAGGACTAAAACAGCTTGCACAATCTAATTTTATTTTTTTAAAAAAGATTAAAGCCAGAGATCTTACAAGGACTAACTGGATTTGAGTAGCTCCCATTATCTTATCTAACTCCAGAGCAGAGTTGTATTAATATAATTGGATGGCTAAATGAAAGATTTCCTTGTTGAGTCCCTAAACAGCATTTTCCTCGAGAAAGTACTGAAAATGGGAGTCCACAAACTAAAATTGTCAGGGTCAACTTACTCGCTGTCCCTTAGAAAGTCTTCTAGCATATGCATAAAGAATATTTTCTTATTTTTTACAGGATATGCCCTCCAGCTCCTCCACAGGAAGGCCACTCATTCATACATGGTCTTGACACCTTTTTTTTGCAGCTATTCAAAGCACTTACTTTGACCACCTATTCAATGTTCTATTGCCAAATAGAAAATAACATACAAAATTACTAACTTGATGTTTTCATAGAACAGAGTTTGAGTCCAGTGGCACCTTTAAGGCCACAATATTTTATTTGAGGTATGAGCTATTGTGTGCATGCACACTTCCTCAGATACACTGAAACGGAAGTTAACAGTCCATGCTTGTAGACAGACGGTGAACAGCAAATTAGTATACAACGTAATTAAGATGTTTTAAGAGATGCAAAGACCAAACAGGAATAGCAAGCTAAGTTTATATGGCCACCATTTGTTTGCATTTAATTATGGGGAAAAGACAGTTGAGCAAATAAATACATCAAAATACGTGTGCACATGAAAGCTCATGCCTTGAATAAAACTTTGAATAAAACAACTGATTCAAACTTTTTTCTTCAGACCAAAATGGCTGCCCACCTGGCTCTATCTTGATGTTTTGATGCTTTTAACAGAAAACTCATGGAATGTAGAATGGTAGGTGTGGGAAAATTCAGGTTTAAATCCTTACTGAACCATGAAGCAAGCTCACCTACTTCACAGGGCTGCTTTGAGGACAAATGGGATAATTCACATATTCTACTCCCTGACTCCTTGAAGGAAGCACAAAACACAAATGTGATAAAGAAATAAACACTATGTTACCAATGAGAAATTGTACACAAGTTGATTAGGTGCAAAATGTCTGGCTTCCATAGACTGGACCAGGACTCAAATTTCTCTTCTACTAAGAAGCTCACTGGGTGATCTTGAAGCCAGTCATTGTCCCAGTCTAACCTAGATCATGGGGTTCTTTTGAAGATAAAATGGAGAATGGGAGAGAACCAAGTACACTGTTCTCACAGGACAAAAATCTGGTAGACACAAGTCCCTCCTCACAGCACAAGTCCTTGCTCACCCCACTATTTTGATAAGCTTAAATACCTCAACTCTTACAACATTTTGTTGTCCTGATTCTCCAGATCTAGTGCCCATAATTCCACCAAAGTGTTTTTTAAAAACAACATCCACCTGCAGCAATGAGACTCCCCCAATTACATAAATAGCCTGTGTGGTATAGTGCTTAAAGCACTGAACTAGAATCTGGGAGACCCAGGTTTGAATCCCCACTCTGTCAAAGAAGCTTGATGACCTTGGGCCAGCCATACAATCCCATCCTAACCTACTTTGCAGGGTTGCTGTGGGGACAAAATGGAGGAGAAAACAACGACCCCGGCCACATGTGCCGGATATTGCGGGGGTAAAAGGTAAAGGTAAAGGTTCCCTTGCTCGAAAGCCAGTCGAGTCCGACTCTAGGGTTGCGGTGCTCATCTCCGTTTCAAAGCCGAAGAGCCAGCACTGTCCGCAGACGTTTCCGTGGTCATGTGGCCGGCATGACTAAACACCAAGGCGCACGGAACGCTGTGCGGGGGTAGGCGTGGCTAATTGCCCCGGCGCAGTTTACGCAATCAGACGTGCCGGCGGCACACCACGGGTACTTCCCTCGGCGCCGGTGGGTAAACGAGGGACCGGAGGGGAATGCCGCACACCGGCGCAATCACACCACCGGCTTCTGGAGGCAGCCCATGGTAAACGTTTACTAGTACCTTGGAGGTACTAGTTTTTTAATGCGCATTGTCAGCGGTAAGCCACGGGTGACTCCACTTCCCAGATGTTGGGGTGTGACCACGCCCGGATAATCCGCCCACCTTCCGTGCCTCTCCCATGGTAACTTTGCCGTGTGACCGGGGCCAACATAAGCCTTTTGGGGTCCTCATTGGGGAGAAAGGTGATACATAAGTCAATAATAATAGAGACAAGGATAGAGAAACACCATTGAGCCACTTTTGAGTATACAGTAACATGCATTTTTAATTGGTCATTTAGATAGGTATCTAGTTACAAATTAGCTTGTTGGCTTGACATATAAGACCAAAATATAAAACTACCAGCTACTTATATAACTCTATAGGTGTTTCAGGCTCTTTTAATAGCAATGAGGCTTTGGCCTTTATACTTGAGTTTTCATCATGAGGTTATTTCATTCGTCATACCTTTAATACAGGTGCAAGTGCAAAGCTTGAGCGTCATGACCTGAGCCTGAAATGCTGGTCAAGGAAGGTTCTCTGCCCCAATGGTCAGGTCAGGCCCTTTGGACCTTCAAATACTCCTGGGTGCTCTGAGTAACAGACACCTTCTTGCAGAGTAAATGTCTTTGCTTTCTATTCTTTCTGGTTTGGTCTTATAGCCCAAGTTGCACTGGTTCATGTATACCTTCCAGCCCCGTAGCCAGAATTATTTTTGGTGGGCACCAGGGGCACTAATTAAATTAAATTATATTAAAATGAGACAGAGTGGGGGGACTCTGGGTGCGGCAGCACTGACCTGGGCCTGGCCAGCAGAGGGGAGCCGTGAGTGGCAAAGCCTTTTCCCAGCCACCCTCTTAGATGTCCTATTGATTGTGCAGATAGGCCGATCAATCCACCTGTGCCAAGCCCGGCTGGGCCAAGCAGCCAGACACTCCCACCTGCCAAGGCAAAGAAAAGAGGACACTCCCTGGGCCGGCTGCCCACCTTCTCCCCCAGCGTCACCCAGCCCTGCCCGGGCTTGGGGCGCAGCTCCTGTCGGGTAAGTGAGCAGCACAAAGTTTGCCTGAGGGATTCGATCAAAGCAGGCAGGGGGGCTGGGCTGGGCTGGGCCAGCCTCATGATAAGCCCAGATCTGGGAAGGGGGAGCCAGGGCTGGGCCAACGGGGACCCATACGTCACAAGCAGCCCCACCTGGCTCCTTCGGTCAAGTTTGCTCCCACAGGATGAGCGGGTTTGTGGTGGTGTCCTGCCCACAGCGAACTGCTTTGCAAGCCTCAATCTCCAGGTGTCCCCATCTGTCTGCCATGCTGGGGAAACCAAACCGCAAGGGGCATGTCAGGCGTGGCAGCTGCCACAGGCCCCTTCTGCTTGGCATGGGCAGCCTCCGGCTCTCTTTCCCATTCTATAGAGGGCACTGCAGAATCAATAGGGGGAGCTGCTGGCTATGGGCTTGATACCTTCCCTGATCCAATAGAGTTTCCTCATGCTCCCCACTAAACCCCGTTGTTTTTCTGCAGCAAACAGCAAATCTACTGTATTCCATTCCTTCTGAGGCCAGAAAGCAAGACATCTTGCTAGAATATCCAATAAAAAAAAGATTATTTATGCTGCTTTGGCTTGAAGCTACCTCCACATTAGTATTCCCTTTGAGAATACAGAACCACAATATTTTAAAAATTTGTAATTAATGTGGCTCCATTCCATCTACTTTTCCCATTTCTTTCCCAGTTTTCTTTTAACTGAGAAATACTATTTTTTTTTTTTTAAGAAACGAATTCAATTCAGTACCAAAGCATCAAAAATTGCCTTTGGCAACTGCTGGCTACTAAAAGCAAGAAAAATAAGAGATGAGAACAACATGCATTTAAAGATACTACAAATGGAAACAAAAATTAGCTTGAAAATGGTGTAAATTTATCATCTGCCTTTTTCTTCCATAAAATATAAAGACAAGATTCTTACTAAATACTGCACATTAACCAACTCCAGACTGTTATTTTGCTCTTTAGTCTTCCAGATCTTATCCACAGGACGTTGCTAGGCTCAAATATTTATCAAAGTAAAGCCAAGATAAAACGGGGCTTCTTTTCTTTCGCTGTGCATTCTGAAGTTGGGGGAAGGGGCGGACCCTAACAGTATCCAGAGATTTGTTCTGGGCTCAACAATTTAAGGTGTACCTAGAGAACCCAGGTCCCAGACTATATTTCCCAGTCCTTTCAATGGAAGGAGGATGATCTATAAGCACATCTCCCATGTGTTATGTCCCTCCACTGAAATGTAAGGAAGCCTGCAAGGATGTGAGGAAAGGAAATGCAGATTTTAATGATATTTTCTACAAGTACTGTGATCATAAAAGGGACGCTTTTAAAAAGGTACACAGAATACTTACCAAGGGCAACTGGCAGCTGCATGTAGGGACCTAAGCTCTTAATTAGCTTTTAACTTCTTTACATTGCAAAGGTGGCTGCACAGAACATCACCTCTCCTTTGTACTCTGCATTTCCACAGGAAAATAAGATTTCATTCACTCCCACGGACACAAAGGCCACCAGGAACACATGTCCAGATAACCTCTTATGAATCACAAGCTGCTGTCTAATGAAACCACAAATGAGAAGTGTGTGCTATGGGCATAATCATCCTTCAACACTCCACCAAAAGCTCCGTAGGAAGGGGGGGAGAGAGATAGGTCTTAAAAGTTGGTCAGGCAAACCAGACTTTCGAAGGGCAATATCCCCTGAGAGAGATTGCTGGTCTGCATTCCGTGAAATCTAAATTGGAGTTTCTACTACCCTTTTTTCCCCCAATTCTAGCCCATGAGCCGTGTCTTAGAACACAACCCACATTAAACTAAATAGACAACAAATGTAAAAGCTTTGCAAGATATTCAGGGAAGTAAACAGTGGTGTTTATTGTTCAGCATGCATTGGGGGGGGGGGGGAGAATAGATTACTATGCAATCCAGGCACTTATCTTATCCATAATGGTTGAAACAGAACTATAAAAATAGTAATACACACAGATCTGCCCCCTTGTTCCATATGAAAATGATGATGGGATGATTATCATGCTAACAGGGAAGATAGAAGGGGATTCTTACAAGAGAAGCAGTGGTTACACAGCCTGATCAGGATTCCTAACAGATGCAAAGCAGTTGCTGGGTACCAGGGACTGTGAGAATTCTGATACAAATGTAAAGGTCATTTATGATTTAGACTGAAATCCTGTGCATGCTACCTTTGCAATAAGGCTCACTAAACTCAATGTATCTTACTTTAGAGTAAAGATGCATGTGGCCAGGCTGCCGTGGAAGGAAGAAAATTAAGAGAAATTTTACCATCATCATATTTTTAAGACCCCAAATCATTATGCGGGTTATGTAAATTCTGTTTATTTTTTACTTACAAAATGCCTTTCGCATCTAAAGATCATCACCTAAACTTCAAGCATGTGTTTTTAATAAAATAACCCCACTGTGGAGGCCCATCTGCCAAGCACTACTGCCACGTAACCTCCATTCCTTTCATATATGTTTATATGGAAACTGATTGCATGCAATGGTGGAATAAACTTACGCTAAAAAGCAATCTTGCCTAACAATCTATACCTTTAAGCTGTTGTAAAAGAATGACATTGTAGTGTGGATTTTATATCATACGGAATCACCCTAGCACAAACAGCTAGGTCTATGGTGCCACAAAGTGGGGGAGACAATTCTGTTTTTAAATAGAAAAAAAAAGACACTGATTCTTTTCTTTCTAAATTTAAGTCTAGCCTCAGGTACTGCATGTAACAGTAGGTAAATAAATTTCCAAACAGCAGTGAGGTTTAAGTTGATGATGACCCACTTTCAATTCACTTAGGTAAAGGTAAAGGTTCCCTTGCTCGAAAGCCAGACGAATCCGACTCTAGGATTGCAGTGCTCTCTCCGTTTCAAAGCCGAAGAACCAGCACTGTCCGAAGACATTTCCAAGGTCATGTGGCCGGCATGACTAAACACCAAGGCGCGCGGAACGCTGTTACCTTCCCACCGAAGTGGTACCTATTTATCTACTTGCAATTTCTTGCTTTCGAACTACTAGGTTGGCAGGAGCTGGAACTAGAGACGGGAGCTCACTCCGTCATGCAGCACACTCGGGTCTCGAACTGCTGAACTACCGACCTTCCACAGCCTGCAGTTCAGCGTCTTAACCACTTGAGCCACCACAACTCCCTCAATCCACTTACCCAGTTCCAAAACACATAATGTTGATCTGCCACTAACAACTTACCACACTGTTACCAATAAGCGCAGGAAGTGAGAAAGCAAAAGAACATATAGGAGAGCCCCAACCGCATTCTATTTTGCACTGGCTTATGCTTATTTAAAGTTGTTCTGTCTTCTGTTTATATAACTTTCAGCTTGCTGGTATTCAAGGACAACATTAGTGAAAGGCCTAAACCAGAAGAGTCCAAAAATACACCACTTGCTACTTAAGCACAGTCACCCTGCAGTGATTTGCCAGACACTGTGTTCCACTATCAATTAATTTTTCCTTTTCCTCAACTCTCTATTTTTTAAACAGCAAGAAATTAATAGGTAAAGCAAAGCCTGGAAGCAGGATCAGCGGCAAATAGCTGTTTCAGACCCTTTTCTTGAGTATCAACATTCCAATCACAGAACGAAGATCTGAAATTATACATCAAAAAGATATCCATAAAAAAGAAGAGGGATAGGAACCCCACAAAAAGAATAATGCAACAATGCACCATTTTAAAAAATGGGAAACATATATATTATGTTATCCCCAAAGGAAACAATATTGATTAATAATGTAAGAATATGATCCAGAAGAGCAGACTACAAAATGTTCCAAATACTCTGGCACCTGCCAAAATATGTAATTAATAAACTACTTGCCACAGTGCATGGGTCTATACTGGAAGTTCATCGTTAGAGCAACACTGTGGAACCTTATTATGTTGCCATTTTGGACAGGTACAAATCTTCATATTTGCATTATCTAGCAGGGATTTTGAAGTTCATTCTTTTAAAGTTATGCATGAACATAAGCCTTTGAATGCAACAATATCTAGAAAGATTAATTGTAAGATTCAATCTACTTAATTGAAGATAGACAGAGATAGAGAGATGGATGTGCTTGTATCTTACCTTCCGTACACTGCAGGAAGCTGACTATCAGTAATAGCCAAAATCTTTTCATTCTGCAATCAGAAGCCACCATTATTGACCCCCTTTAAAGAATTTTCTTTTTATTCCTTAATGAATCCAGTTATAAATGTCCAGCGTCATTCAAGTGGGTAGTCTACATCATTGTTCATAACTGAGGAGAGAGATGAAAATGAAAAACTAAAATTAATTCATGTTCATCAATAAAACGTTTAAAAATGACACAGAGAACAGTCTCTTGTTGATGAGAAAACTGAGAAAAAACACCGTTCACTTCAAGACCACAGAGAATCCTACACTAAAAATCATGATAAGGAAAGAAGGAGGTGTTAATGATACTGGCATACGCCTACAGAAAGTGGCCAGGATTTCCAGGAAATCTCAAGCTAAAGTGCCAAAAGACAGCAAAAAGAAAACCGTGTAAAGGAAAGTAGGGCAGCTGCCAAAGAGAAACTAAGCAGGCGGTCTCTCCTTCGCAGGCTCTTTACTCCCCACTTTCTAAAGCAGTACCACCCTTTGAGTTATAAATGGCTGTGCGCCCCCTCGGACAAAAAACAGAAGCAGTAACAATGCTATCAAAACATCCATTTTTGCTGAGGCAGCTCTTGCCTCTTTTTTGACCAGCAGTACTCCTGTGTTAAACACCAAATATGTCTTCTGTGAAGACATTGTTTCTTGGATCCAAAGAGAGATCATTAAAATCTTCATGGCAACTCTGACAGCAATGAATGGAGTGCTGGCTTAGATACCTCAGGGCTTCGCATCTGTCAGAGCTTAGACACCGCACATAGACAAAATCACACTGAAAGGAATCTTTGAGGAGGTGCACCCTGTTTCTCCCTCACAACCAAGTAATCTCAGACACACCCACAACTGAGATTAGGCAGAAGGATTTCAGGGCCATGGCTTTCATGCACACTTGAGCCCCAGCACCTATTTTATTTGAAATAAGCAATTGGGCCACTTCTTCCACATGCGGGGGGGGGGATGTGATAGCTGGTATGAGACTAGTATCCTACATACGCATTTTTAAGATTTCAAACCCATACAGAAAACCGAGAACAGATGCACATCCATTTATCTTCTTTACTCTGAGAAGCGAACAGCTTTCTACAGCACAGGAGGTGGCCAAGCACCATGCATTTCTGGGAACTTTAATCTCTCTTTCAAAACATCAACTGCTAAGGCTACGAGAGAAACCTTCCACATGCAAAGAAATAAGTATGCAATGTTCTCTGCAGAAAAAACAGCTCTGGTAGCCCTTGTTTTGCTCACTGCTTTGCCAAGAAACAGTGAAGTCAAACCAACAATGTGAGCTTTCCAAAGCTGCTCTTTTTTGCAGCCTACTAGTGGCTGGGAGGGGAGCGAATCCAACCCAAACTGCCCTGCAGTTGCTCACATCTATAAATCAGCCACAAGCAATAATTCCTTCACCAGAGTACAGCCTCTGTGATTCTATGGACTAGCAGAGTAAAGATGTGGGTTTGAAGCTTTTTCCAGCTGTGATCCGACATGATCACTTTGGCAGTCAGTAACTCCTCTTCCCAGCATTCTTGGGTGGGAATAATAATGAACAACCTCATAAGGTTTATACATGTAAAGTCTTTTATACCCAATGGCACTACATCAGTTTAAGCATTCTACGGACTGTCCCCCCCAAAAAAATTGTTCATCGTAAATTTCAAGGTACTCCGAAGTATGTCCCACTGATTTCACACTGAAGGCAGTATATGTGCTTAGGCTTGTAAGCATTAGAAAGACTTGGCTGTACAAGTGGTCTTTAACAGGAACCTCTCCAGCATCAGTCTTTCACAGCACATGGAAGCCTCATAAGAGTACATATTCAGGATCACTCATTGAAGATTAGTTAACCAGTTCTATAACTACAGTTTTATGACCCGGATATGGGACTATTTTATAATGAGTAAAATTCCAATTAACACATCCAATCTCTCTCCTGATGAGTACAAATCAAAACTGGCAGAAATCTGGTTTCCTCTATTATATTATATGGCAGAAAATCCTATATTCCCAGACAATCCTCTCTCCAGAAGTATGCTTTACTTTTACTAAGTAAATCTGTAAAGTAGTGTTTAATGGATGATTGTTGGTTTATGTTGACTTTTATATTTCACATTGTTGTTTACAGAAGCATCGTATGAAGTTGAAAACTGAATAAAAGTAATTTAAAAAAAAAACTACAGTCTTCTGGAAGATGATAAATTTCCTTCCTACTTTTGAATGCATGAAATTATATGTGAAGGGACTGCCGTAATCCATGTTAGCGATTATAACAATGGAAGCATAATAATTATTCCAGGTTAATCCTTCTGTTTCAAGGACCCAAGCCTGGGTCCCTCTGAGCCACCACCTCTTGGACAAGCAGGCAGCGCTAAGAGCTGTGAGCTCTCAGGGCTATATGTAAACAAGAAACAAGATTATGGTAAAATATATGAAGGTTTATTAAATATTTAAAGAACCAGCTAGCACTAGGCAACACAGTCTCTATAAACTTGTAGCATAAAAACAAGAAAGTTTTTCTATCTAATACATCAATACCTGGCATTAGATGGCACAGTCTTAAAATTTCCAAAATCCAAGGCAGATGCTTAAGCATTTTCTACATAGCTGTTCATTGCAATGAGGCTTGGCATAGTCAGGGCCTCTACTCTGTAATATCACAAAATTAACATGGCTTCCCTCTAGTCTATGCCTTAATTATAGTCTCTTGCCATCTGGTGTCAGGTGATATTCCAAATCCAATCAGGGTGCACACTCACTGGAACCCTCTGGGAGATTATGACATGGCTCCTTTCTCCCCTTCCCATCTAATGGACCACAGGTTCAAAGGAAGAGGAAATTACCACATTCTTGACTAGGGCTGCCAAGTCTCATTGAATCGTGGCGGGGGATCGTCATTCTTTACAGGAGCTCTGCCACGGGGGACGGCAACAGGCGTTGCACCGCCGTCGCCAGGATGTGACGCTACGCATCGCTCTCAACGAGACTTGGCAGCCCTATTCTTGACTCCAGCCCAGAAAGAGCTAAGGATGGTGTGGGCAAGTACGCCCATTAGTATTCACATTAACCCTTGGGAGGAAACAAGGTGCTTTGTCTCACATTCTGGTTTTCAAAAGAAAGAGTTGAGAGGTGTCATTGTATGCATGCATCCTAAAATCCACTAATACTCTGAAGATGTGTGTAATGAGGGTACAGGTTAAGCAAACTCCCCACTTATTATGTGGTAAAAGGGAAACAGTCTGATGTCCACTGCCTGATCCTGATTCCTATCCATAATCCCTGCCACTCTGATAGAGTCAGGTTAGGATTAGATTTTTTAAAACAGGGTATGAACCAGCAGAAGCTTGGAAGAGGCACAAAATTGGGGCTCTGGAAACAGTGCTATCTCTCCTGCCTTCCCTTTTAGTAATATGCTCCTATAGTTTCTGAATTCATTCTTTATAATAGGTAAATACAGCCAACAAGCTCTGAACAAGTACCAGGGTAGGATTTATACTTTGACACAAAGAGTATTTAAATACAGGGCAGGCACTGGGGCATTTTCAATGGCATAGGGAAGAAGTTCAGTGTGGACAAACAAAGCATAGTTCTTTCCCTGGCAGAGACCCAAGCACCTAGAGGTAAAAGATCCATCACCAGTTAATCTAGTGGCGGCAAGTCAGCTGCTGCAGGAGTTTCCTGAAGCTGACACAAAGGAATAGTCATGTTACATCTCAAAGTCTTTCACCAGAGCAGGGAGCTTTTTATGCTGAAAAATCTATACAGTCTATAAGGAAACAAGCGGCATGTATAGCTGAAAGGATGCCACTTTTTTTTCCTTTTCCTTTTTTTACTATTCCCAGTCAGGTAAACCAGTCCTGCCATTAAATTTAGAATGGAGGATGCATACAATCAAAGATATACATACAGAATATCACAAATTTAGATTAACTCTTTATCTCTCAAAGAGTAACGGCTGATCCATTTCACAGACTCTACAGATATTACAGTGTTACTTGACTGAACCATTAGAATAATTCAAGCGCATGGCTGAGGCACATTAATGACTGAAAAGGAAATTAAGCCAGCCTTTTGATTACTCCCAGACTATTCCGAGGATTTTTAGATTTGTCGAGATTTAGTTTTAATGGGTTTTTCGATTTCCTGAACATAATGCTAGATGGGCTGCTTAGCTCTATACATCAATCTAAAGGGAAAGGATTTCCCCTCCTCCTCAGTTTGGACAGTTACAAGGCTGTGTTCTGTCACATGTCACCTCACTGGGCTGTTGTTTTTAGGAAGGGGGGGGAGTGTCCATAACTTTGTGGGAGACTGGTGATCACTTTTTTTGGATGGCGGCTAGTGGAACAGCTGTCAAGTATAGAGAAAACAGAGGTATGAAAATAGACTTTAGCCTGAGGATGGACCCCATTTGAGGTGTTGGCATGACTTTAAGTAGCTTGAGGATGTGTCTGGAACAACACAGAAGTAGCCACAGGAGTAGCAACTGTTGGCTGAAGGACAGTGCAAAACAATCTCCTCTGACAAACAAAGTGTCGAGAATGTAGCAGCTGGCAGCAAAAATATATCTTGGTTCAGCTTTTTTTTGTATTGAAAGACAAACCTGAAAGTCAGCAATCAGGCTTTATTGGATTATTTATCCCTTGTCCTTTCACTAAATAAACATGTTTTCTAAACTTACATATCACAATCAAAAAGCATTTAAAGCTGAAAGCAGGGAGTTTTATAGCAGGACTCTAAACAGAAAGTGTTAGTGAGTGCCTTCATTCTTCAATCCACCCCTCCCCGATAATTAGCTAAGGCACACCACAAATAGTAAGTCAACAGTACAAACGAAGTATTAATGCTCGTGCCCCCCCCCCCAAAAAAAAACAGGTAGAAAACCTGGAGCCAGAGGATACTTATGGCACAGATGTTGCTGACAGCCCTGTCTTTCAGACCATGTAATTGCTGTAGATAAGGAGACAGTCACTGGAATCTCACAACAACAACAAAACCCAAAACAGACAAAACACCAGCAGGAAAAGCCATATTATGTTACCTCTTTGCAAACAGAAAAATGTAGATCATAGTAAGTGGCCATTCTGTGCAAATAAGCCATTTCCCTTCAGACCTCAATAAAACCTTTGCTTTGGATTATGTATAGCTCAGGCTTAACAGTGAGGAAGGGAGACCGTCTCTAGAGCCAAAAGGCAGATTGAATTTCAGAATGCAACCAAAGATGTCTGGAAAACTTTGATGGTAACTTAAATCCTTAATGTAGGGACACAGTGTGGTCTCCCAAAGTATAACATGGGTTCTTGTGACTTTTCTTTTGTGTACACCTTAGCTGAAAAGTGGCTGGTCTGTAACCTGCTTCCAAGGAACCAGAGTAATTTCTACAAGAGGAAAATAAATGGCCAAAGCTACAAGTACTACTTACTAACAAGAGGCTGTTATTCCGTTAAAAATGGCGCAGTGGTCGGGTGGGGGGACTATTTCTGGATATGTACTTCATAGTCCCCATTAATTAACACCTTGAATGTTGGATTTCAAATGCATAACATTTCCATCTGAATCATACAGAAGGAATGCAGTATCAGGGAAGGGAATAGCACAGCAAGTATGAGACCTGACCAAGGTGACCCAGTGTTAGAGCAAGAAAGACATTTTTATGCACTCAGTTGCTGTGTGCTCTGAAGTGATACATCAATGCTTTAGTGAAGCCTGAAACAGTATGGGATAAATATACATGTACCCTGAATCTAAACTGAAAGAGAGATCAGAAAGCTCGAGTCCCACCGGACTGGATCCTGTGTTAATCACTACAACAGAGTTTACTCACAAAAGAAAATCTACCTGCATGACAAGCCAAACACTATACAAAACCATTTCAGCTTTACAATTTATCCTCTCTGTCCACAGCGGCACAGTGGTCTACCTCAATCACTCACAGGGAAAATAAATGGGATTTGGGGAAACAGAAAAGGAAGGAGGGGGGAGAGAAAAGGCAATGATTTTCCCTGCCGATCATCATTCTAGCAAAGCTCTGCTTTCTTCACTATTCTCCATCATTTATGTTTTATACATTTTGTGCACCGACGTGCTTTTCTGACAGGTTAGCGCCACCCCTTCTTGTTAACACAGCCTAAAACATGCAGTCTAGGAAGTTCTCATTCAATAACCTAAGAAAGAAAATCTTTGCTAGCACTAATCAGAAAGGGGTTAGGGTGGGTGGGGGGAATCCAGTCATTCTTTTTGGGGAGGTCAATATTTTTCACCCTGTCACCCAGGGCATCACTACCATGAGAGCTTTTCACTCATACATACTATTCTTCCCTTTCATTCCATCTGATGTTAAGCTGCTGACTGATCCCACAATCTTCTTCAACATTCTGAGAGGCTTCCCAAGCACTAGCTTGCCCTCATGATGACTCCCACTGTACAACAGGGGAGAGGAAAGGAAGACTGAAAGACAATTAGAACTATTATCGGCTGTAATAACTTAGAGTCATGCTGAGCATTTTAAATATGCTGATCACTTTGGACACCAGAGGCACAATCTGAAGCTGTTTACTATTCCCTTCATTAAACACTCCTAGACACGTGTGAGAACTGCAAAACAAATAGGTCTCATTTTCAGTCCTAATGTAGGCTGAATTTTATGTACATCAAAAAAAAAACAAATAAACAAGCAGGAAAATAATGAACAGCTATAAAGAATGCATGTGCCATAGCCCTCAGAATGACCCAAAGCAGGCCTCACTACAATTCTAAAATAGAGACTATAGCAAGGAAATGGAGTGATTTTTCCAATCTCTTGTGGAACAGAAGTTTACAAAATAGACAGCATGTCACCTACGGATAATAACTGAACTGTTTCTGGGTCAAATCTTGGCATGTGCCAGGCAGACATGGTTTGACTTGCATTATAGCTCCTGGTCTATAAAATGAGAATGGTGAGTGACCTGTCTCAGAGTTGCTGAAATTGAAATTGTAGAACACTAGGCCTTTTTTGTGTGTGGTAGTACTGAGTACTGGAACCACTTTTTGGGGGGCGGGGGCTCCTCCCCAAGCCCTGAGGATGGAATTGGTGGAAATGGGTACTGTCACCTCTGGGGGGGGAGGCACTGTAGAACATTTTGAAAAATTAAAGAAGTGCTTCAGACATGATGAAATGTTTGTTCATAACAGACATGGACATGTTTAATGGCTGTGGCCATGTGCTCTCTCCTTTTTCCTTCCCCTCAGGTATGGGGCACAAAAAGAAGGGCTGGTTTTTATACCTCACTTTTCTCTACCTTAGGGACTCTCAAAGCAGCTTACAATTGCCTTTTCTTCCTCTCCCCACAACAGGCTCCTTGTGAGGTAGTTGGGGCTGAAAGAATTCTGAGAGAACTGTGACTGGCCCAAGGTCACCCAGCAGGCTTCATGTGGAGGAGTGGAGAATCAAACCCCCCCCCCACAAGTAAGGGCTTCCTGGTTTTGTAAGTCTTCAATCTAACTCCAAGTTGTCACAAAGGTGAAATGAGGATGTCTAGATGAACTGGAGTTTGCTTCTTCACAAAAATACCATTGTCAGTGCAACAGCAGATCCTCCGATTTAACAGCTTTTCCATTTGCAGAGGAGGAAAGGAAGATTTTTGCCCATTCCCCCTCCTGCAGCAGTCACCCATTGGCTCCCTACACTGTTCCCTTCAGGTTCACTTCAGGTTTACAGGAGCACAGTTTTGGGGACTAGAGGTTACAAAAAGCTGCTGTGAGAGGAAGGAGGCGGGAAAGTTTACTTCTTCTACAGTAACTCTGCTTGTGCTGCTGAAGACATATGCAGGATTCTAAAGAAACCAAGATTACAGAATACACGGATGGTGCAAGGAGAAAAAGAGACTGAGTATTCAACAACATTTAACCAGGTTTGTACCCACTACAAAGTAATGGGTTCAAACCGGGTTAATAAGTTTGTTTGTGACATCTGAAAAGAACCCAAGAGGAATTTCACATTACCCTTTTGAAGCCAGTTTGAAGCCATTTTTGATCCATCATGGAGTAAACCGGTATAGGGCTGCCATTTCACACATGGCTTTCCCTTTCCGGTAAAGAGCTGGATCTGGAGCGGTTTGCCATTTCAGACTGCACCGCTTTTTCCTGCCATTTTTCGCCCGTGCGGGCAATCTTCGGCTCTTTTTTTTTTTTTAACGTTCGCTTTAGAGCGCTATAGTGCTATAACATAACACTCCAGGCGTTCCAATGGGCTTGCTATAATGCTGTTGCGTTATAGCGCTATAATGCTATAAAGTGAACGTTTCCCCCAAAAAAGGCAGAGATTGGCCGCGCGGGCAAAAACGGCGGGAAAAAGCGCATTGGAACCGGGAGAGGAAACTGAAGACTACTTGGAAGCGGCTGACAGGTAAAACACTTCAGCCCCATTTCCTAAACGGGACAGAAGCATTTGTGTGCGAAATTAGAAATATATTCCGGTAGGGAACCGGTTCTAAAATGGTTCTGTCTGAAATGACAGACCAGAAACTGTTTGGGAACTGTTCCTCTTCCGGATTATATCGTCTGTCTGAAATTCTTCCAAGTTTCAGCTGAGGAAACAATGGTCCAAGTTATGATAAGGATTTCCAAAGGTGTATTTAAAAGATGTCACACTCATTTGGTTGCCTTCTCTTTCCTTCTCAGTTTTTATGTAAAAGTTGTTGGGAGGGGTTCCCCCCTCCTCATGCAGTGCAGAGAATTCGTTTAAAGTGGCAGCAGACAAACATAATGGGTCTAAGACCGGACATGCCTGTTCCTCTGGAATGGCTGAATCACGTGAAGCTTTACGTAGCACACTGTGAAGAATTTAACATAGTTGATACGCTTTATGACCTTTCTTTTCTTGGCATAAGAAAAGCCGAGGGGGGGGGAGTTTGAAAGAAAAAGAAGGTTCACACATGCCATTCACAGTTGACATCCCAATGTACATAACGTCATCAGCTCTGGATCCAACATCCACCTGACAAAATAAAACTGAGCCCATAAACTTGGCAACGAATCAGCTTTGTAGGTTAAAACATACTTCATTGTTTGTTTAACCATCTTGGATAATTGGGTTAAATAAAGCCTTCACTTCCAGAGACTGCAAGTTGCAACTGTATTGTAAATGGGCCTAGAGCCAATCACGCTGCAACTGAATCCTCCCCATGCCTTTCTAAATGCTTTGGGCTACTTAGGCTATGCAAAAAAGACTTGTTGAAACCTTAGGAGATTTTCTTTCAAAAGACAAATGAACCATAAAAGGCAAGGCAATACAGTACTCAGAGATAACATTAAGATCATATCAACATAATATATCCTAAAGCAATTTTTTGCCTGCACATATGTATCCCTTTTTCACGTCTATTGTTATGATTACCTCCATATGAACTATTTAACCTCAACAAGGTATGCATGGAGATCATTCAATCAGTGGTTTTCTCTGTTTACCCCACCAGTGATGTTCTCCTGTGTTCTCTATTAATGAGCAAGTGCAGCCGTGCCTATTTGGGAGTTCAGGAATAACTACTTAGATTTCTACAACCACCTATGTTGTTCCTTTAACATTTTTGGCATGAAACAGCTATTAATTAATTAAAACACTTAGGCCTTTCAGCCCCTGCCAAAGGATTTGATTGTTGTCTTCAGGATGGCAATTGCACAATCCATGTGTTCTGTAATTCCCACCCCCACCCCCCACTCTCACTTCCCAGAAAAAAGCAACAGCCCAGCTGGAGCTTTAGCATCCTCAACTAGGGATATATTGATGGAATCAAGCAATTTAGAGCTGGCTTTGTACCCTAGGTACATCAATTGGAACAATAATTTTAAAGCAAAGGTGACCATAAAATGGCGCTATGGCAATACTAGCCATCTTAGTATTGCTCCTGGCATGAAAAGATTTCTTGCAGGGAAAAATGAGCTGGGCAACAAGTGTTATTCATTACAGCCTCAGCAGTCATTACATGGAGAATTTCCCAGAAGTCACCACCAACCTGAAGCAGGAAATTCAAAGCATCTTGACCTCTCATTCCTCATACTCAGCCTCCTATTGGCCACTATCCAATCAGGTTTCCCCCTCCATTAATGCAGATTTCAGCAGAAAAACAGAACGCTTGTTATGCAAACAGGTGGGATCATTCATACATGTCAGGTAGAAGGCAAACCTAATTGGTTAGTTAGTTTTATTTATGGCCCACCTTTCTCTCTGAGACCCAAGACAGATCACATAATATTAAACAATGTAATCAAACAGCATAAGCCACTAAACAATGCAACAGGACTAGGATTACAAATCAAACACAAGAACCTCTTCAGCCCAAGAAAGACTGCATCACAGAATTTCTGCTGCATTGGTTCTTGATTAGTTTTTGCATGATTGGAGTCTTTTTACTGGCATCAAATCCTTGATAAAAACAACTTGGTCTACTCTGAAAGTGAGTAAGAAATGCACATTCAAGTCCAGCCTTGTTATGGGAAAGGGAATAATCAAGGGAGGCAACAGCATTAGCAGTATGAGGAGAAATCTAGAGCAGCTTGGATGACCAGAGGTTGAGCAATGCTTTCTCAGCAGTTTTTACAAAGCTACTGTAATCTGTGTAGACAAATATGCATTTGCATTATCGATAATTAACTCTACATTCTGATGCTTCTAGAAGGAATATAGTTGCAGGGCGAATACTTGTGATATCATGGTCTAATCACTGTGCAGCGAAATATGAAACAAAATCAATGGTAGCTCATAAGATGTAATCTCGCTACTTTGTTTGGCTCAGTGTGCTGAATTCTTAGCTCATAAATCATTGTTACTAGCCATTCAGTGAATCAATATTCAGATTCCCTCTTGGTCTATACACACAACCACTAAATGAAATAATAATGACCCAAGATCTGTCATATATTAGGTCATCAATACCACCAACAGAGAAATTTCTTGGCAACAATAAAGTAATTGGAGATAAAACACATCTGATGAACATGCAAGCAATTATGAAAATTCTGTAACTATAGAGGGGGGGGGGGAGAAACTCCATGCACAGGCCTGCACATGTTCTTAACCACAGCCCTGAAACCACTTACCCACTTGGCAGTTGAAAGACAATTCCTAAACAATGGAATAACTCAGGAGTAAGTGGTCCAAGACCCAATATGATCATGCCTTCAGACATAACGTTCATCACAGAACTATAATCATTCACATTTTAAAGAAACCGAGCTTTTACGATAACGCTGATACTAAATATATTTAATTAGACTGTAAACATGCGATCGTTAAATGCTATCTTCTGTCTCATTCCGAATCCCCCTCCTCACTCCTTTATCCTCTCTTTGTCTTTTAAAAGCACCATTAGTACATCTGTAAAGAGAATTCCTCAACTCCTTTCTCTCATTCCGATAGCCCCAAAGCCCCAGAGGAGCAAAGATTAGTCCCATTAAAAACCAACAACAAAAAAATAAAATAAACTATTAGAGTGCTTTCCGTGAAGCCTTATTCCCCAAATGCTTTACAGACCATTTAATTATCTCAAGGTAGTGGAACGCCTCTCTGCAGATGAACCTGAAAGCTACTGCACGTTCTCTGTCTCAAGCACACACGCACACTCTAGCATCCCACATGTGGGCCACAATGCTATTTTAATCTCTAATGGTAATAATATCTCTAAGAGCTAGCAAGAGAAAGATATTGGCTAGGACATACTACTTAGTTGTTTTTTCTTTTTTAAAAAATCAATAGGACGGAATCTTTAAATTACAACCAAAACAAAGCAAAATAATCCATAGGGGCAAATCTAGCTTGTGGAAGGAAGCTACACAAAAATATAAGCCAGTCCTTCGCCTCCCTCCACTATGCATATCATCAGCAGAAAAAGCAATGATTGCCGCCAATCACTGACATAAAGCGATTTTCCAGACATGCCACTTTACCCAGCAGGGGAGCAGCACATTTAGAAGGCTTTATAATAATTATGTTTCTAAAAAAGGGAGGGGAAGAGAGGAATCACCACTCACTCTCTTTCTCCTTGCTTTGCATTCAGTTTGCTCCCATTCTACTTCTAGAACATTAGAAGATTCCACCAGGCAGATAACAAGTAGCACATTTAAGAAGCCCCCAGATCAGGAAGTAACTAAATGTCATTACAGACTGGACCTTGTCTGCTGTTCTTTAATTGCAGTTTTGCAAATCAGCCACTCAGGAGGCCCAGGTACCAGTTGTCTCTAGGAGCATAGACAAGGAACATCTAACTAGGAGCCCTACATGGGAAGCAACACCACATTATTACTGTAGCTGTGCATGCTGCCCTCCCTGTCCTGAAGATATCACCAGTGTCATTGTTCTACAATTATCTTCCATCATTTTCTTAATGGGACAACCAAGCGGCCCACTTATCTCCCATACAGGGTCTCCAACAGTGGCCACTAGAGGATGCCAAAGAAATGATAATTCACTACAGGAATTATCAGACACTAAACAAGGTCCTCCAAACTTACATTTCCTGACAGACTGACTGGTGAACAAGTATTATTATTGTTATTGTTAGTATTTCGATTTATTCATCACCCTATCCCAGCTTATGCCAGTATCAGCCCGTATGTCCAAACTGCGGCATTCAAATTGCTAGGGGAAGAAAAACAGAAAACCTAAGCTACAAAACCTGCCTCACAGCAAAACATACAGATACAGAAGTGACCTGGGGCTTATGGGGTGTTAGCTACAAACCCCAATGATGTAGTACAACAACATCCAACAATCAAGTCCAAAGTGAGACTCCAGTAAAGACTGTGAATATGCACAATATTTATTATAATAATGGAAATTTAATTCACATGCTTATTACTTTATTGAACTCCCCCATAAGGAATGCATGTATCCCCACTTTATATTTTTTACAAAATATACAGTCATACTTTATTGCCCTTCCCCAGACACATGTAGCACAAGGGCAGATTGGCCATTAAGGGTCACCCTACCCAGTACCTAGCGAAGGGCAGCCCTTGAGGCCCACTGCAGCAAGCTGACAACCCTTGCTCCATGGCCCCTTCCATTGGGGTGGCTAGGCTGGGGGCAGACTAGTCAGTAGAGCCAGGGCTGGTTTTGCTTCCTAGTCCACCCCAATTTAGCATGTGAATCTAGTCACAATAAGCTACAAGTTTGGACTTGGAATAAAGTGTCCAAATTGTGTTTTCATGTATCCATGAAAATGCTGTTTCATCATAGAAGATCCATCTTCCCAAAAGGCAACAAGTAAAGCAGTTGGATTTGGTAGCACATTATCTCTGCTTCCAACACATATATACTTGTAAGGCTGTGAGAGAGAGAAAGAATGCTTCCAGTCTAAGCAATGTTAATTTAAGTTATTTCTTGACATTCAGAAGTATCCGAGGCTCAGCACTGTACATTCATGAATTCGTACTGAGATGCTAGCAAAAAAGGGAAACAGAAGTATATCACAACAGAACACTTGAAATTCTTGTTGTTTTTCTATATACAAATTATTAAATTGTTTTTAAACCTGTTCTGATTGCACACAAGTTTCCTGGAATTAGCCCTCTATCACAATAGCAACATTAAACTACTTAACAGTTACACTAACTTCAGTTTGAAGCTGTTTGACACTCTTTTCACTTATAAATGAAATCAATATACACTTTCTGCCCTAGTAGTACTAGATTTTCTGCTTCATTTAGTTATTTCACAGGGTAATCCTAAACTCTTCTAAGACAACGGATTTCACTGGACTTTGTACCATGTAACCCTCCCTAGGAATGTACTGTCAGTCTTCCCTATTTGTTTAAAAACTGTTCCAACCAACACTGACTTCAAATCAGTTTAGAAACTGGTAGCTCATTTTCCTCTTACCCATAAGCATAAAACCCCTGTAGTAAATTCCTATTAAACACAGTTCTCTTCAGCACACTCTATATGGTCAATTGTGAATTTGCTCAATTGGATGCCATTTCAAGTTTATTCTCACTTCATGAGCTCCACATTCACAGAATACTGCTGAATCTAATTATAAAGTTGTCATTGTGTGACTTTGCATTTTAGAGGTAACCAGTTAACAGCATGCCAATATTCATTCTGCATATTCCTAATGCTAGCCTGAGTAATTGTAATTTTGGTTTCACTTGCTGCAACATGCTACTGATACAAATTACATTTTTAACCACAATTAACAGCACACTCAATTTGTCCATCAACAATCAGATACTAAAAGTGGACTATAAAATAAAATGTACAAATGAAGGCAGAATTTTGTCTATCCGCCTTATTTAGAACTGAAAAGAGTGAAGAAGATTACAAAATTTTAATAAGAGCCTTGTATTATGGGTAGCAATAATCTAGGTGTTTTACTGGAAGCGAAGTGGATTACTGTAAATGAAATTTTAAAATGTCCTTTCCATTTTACAGATAACGGAAAATGACTCCTTTCATGTCTCCTGTGATAAGGATACATTTGCCACACATTTAAATGGTGCCTTCACCCCATCCAACCCAATGTATAAATTAATAATTCAGTGACATTAATACAAGAAGATAAATGATAAAGAGGTTGCTACATGAGGGCCAACAGTACACACAGACTTCTTTTGGAGGAGCTAATACCTCTCTGCCAATTACAGGCAGAACTTTTTAACAATTTTCAATGGCATTTTTACAATCTAAATAGCAGCTTATGCACACACAATTTCACACAACTCAGGCTTAATAAATCTCCTGCTGGTACCAAACAATCATTTTAGGGGATTAAAGTGCAACATCTGCTACCATTAATAAGCATTTTATATAGCTGTATGTATAAAAGCAGTCTCTACCGAATTGTTAGTCTCTGAAAAAGCTTCTAGACCCAGGCACCAGTTTAGCATAAATTACAGCTTTATCATTTGATTGGTGACTTTAAGCTTATGACAACAATGAAAGGTATTACTACACAGCGGCTCCAGAATAAAAATATATACTAGGAGAACTATTATTTTCCAGTATGGCAGTGTTCCAAAAGGCTGAGGGGGGGAGCAAATTACATAGCCATATGAAAAGTACTTCCAATCAGACTTTGCAAACACCAACATGTTTTGAATACATACCCTCACCCCAATTGCAGAAGTTACATTTCAGATCAAGTCTTGAGTGACAGAATGTCTCAGAAACTTTAGTCAAGCTCTGTAACTGATTGGCTTTCTGAGAATACAGCCCCATCAAACACTGTCCCTAAGAAAGCCTCTACATTTTAATGTGACTTGTTCAGAAGCAGTACTCAGTTGGGCCCATGTTCACAACTTCAATTAAGAGGTGATCTTTAAAACACGTCTTGAGATTTCCTACAAATGAGATTACTTTTAAAGTAACCCGTTTGATTACAGCCCTAGACTGTATGTAAGAGTTTGGTTCCAGAATAAATTTTTGCCCAAGCAAATGTGCTTCTTTAAATAAAAAGAAGTAACTTGGGGGGGGGGGGGGGAAATCAAAAGGTAATATATTTTTCATAAGGAATTTGCAAAGTATAGATTTTAATCACAGCTGGCAGGTCCTGGAGATTCAGGAATGAGGATTTCAAACATATGATTGACTAGAACCAGAGACATTGTTGGCACATACTGCACAAATGTCTCTGCTTTGCGCTGCCAAATAACCTAACCCTGCTGTATTTGTTCCGGACACTGGAATACCACAAACTGCCAATCATGTTCCATCATTAAATGAGAACAAAAAGCAGAATATATACAAGCTCTGTTTGACTACTTTAAGCCCAAAGAAAATTTCTGTTTCCTTTTTAAAGGGGCAAAATGCTTCTGCTGTGTTTTCATTGAGATCAAATTGAAAATTTGGTCAAAGTTTTGTCATTACTTATTTTCCCATTCTGGTATGCTCATCCAAGTCAAATAGTTGTTTTGCATGTGAATATGGAAGTACCTTCTGAGAAATGTCGTATGTTTTGAACAGCTTTTTCTTTTAAGTATCACAATGCAAGGAAATAGTGTTGACTGACTCACACAACCATTGGCAATATGTAACAGATGACACATAGGTTAGAACTTCTTAGCCATACCAGGCTTTAAATGATCCACGGCTGAGGTGACTCTTAGCCAAGGGAAACCAGCTGCTTGGAAAGAAATAAGCTTTCCAGCATTAAGCCAGGATATAAGTAGATTTAGCTTCCTTTTTTTGTTTCACAATGATGGTTGCTTTTGGCTGAGAAATGTCTCCAACAACTCCCATAAGTACTTTACAGGGAAAGGCACTCAAAAATGGAGAAAATCAGCAACTTGAGCACTAGGACTGCTATCATTCAAATAACATTATCTGAAATGTTAATTGTATTGAGTGAAATAAGGAAGACGAAGAGATCTGTTTTCCCACCCTCAAACCAATTTGGAAGTAACAAGATGCCAAGTAAGAAAGAAGGAACAGGGTGTAACCTCAATTCTGAAGCAAAACAGTTATTTGACCATGATTCAACTGGAAACCTAGGCACAAAGTAGTATTGGTTTTCAAACTTTCCAGTTTGGGAACCCCTGTCCACATTGTCTTCCCACAGAAACCTCCCCATTGCATATTCCAGAACAAGTGCAAACTTTGAACGTTAATCAAACCAATTGCTTATCATCAATGTTCTGTACAGAGAGGATGCCATAGAGACTACTTTGAGGCTGTACATTGCAAGGAAAGATGACAAATGGTGAGCTGGTATGGCACAGTGACAACGAAGATACACAAATCAAGAATTCCCTTGTTGCCCTGACCTGGATAGCCCAGGCAAGCCCAATCTTGTCAGATCTTGGAAGTTAAGAAGGGCCAGTGCTGACAATTACTTGGATGGGAGACCTCCAAAGAATACCAAAGCCAGTACGCAGAGGCAGGCAGCAAGGCACCTCTCTGAATGTCCTTGCCTCCCAGCCACACTAGGGGTTATCAGAAGTCAGTCATGACTTCCAGGCATGCACACACAAAAGAAAGGGGGGAAAGAACGCCCTTGTTTAAATTTTGGTTTTGCCGTGAAGGCACTAAATGGCCTAAGGCACTACTCCTTCTGGGCCTCCACTCCATCTGTAGCATGGTGAATATAATCATAGTGAGACTTATGGGAGCGTTGTATAGGTAAAGTAAGTTACTTTGTATATTTGAAAGCACCATAAAAGCATCATTATTATTTTTTTTATTATTATTATTATTATTATTATTATTATTATTATTATTTTTATTGATCTTATTGAATAACTTAATGATTCTCCACAACAGTTTAGAAAATCACAATCAGACACCATGGTGAAACATTCCAGACAGTGAAATATCTTCTTAGAAGCAGGCAAAATATGAACTGTGGGTTGTATCCCACATCCTTTGCCATCAGTTCGGCAGTCTATAAGATGGGGCCTGTTGTAGGAGGAAAGCACAAGATAAAGGCCAGGTTTATTCTCAGACAACCCCCATTTGTTTCAGTGAGGTTCGCCTAGAGATGCCAACCTCCAGGTGGGAGTCGGACCTGAAGATCCCCTGGAATTACAGCTCATTTCCAAGAGACAGAGATCAGTTTCCCCAGAGAAGATGGATGCTTTGGAGGGTGGACTCTATGGCACTATACCCAACTGAGGTCCCTGTCTTCCCCAGGGTCCATCCCCAAATCTCCAGGAGTTTCCCAAACTGGACCTGGCAACCATACCCCAGACCCTGCCGATGGCCAGGGGAGACCTGGTAACTAGGTTTTCTTCCAAGTAAATGTGCTTAGACCTGCAGGCTTATTATGAAGAATTTGACAGTGTTCCCTCTAAGCTGAGTTAGTGTGAGCTAGCTCACAGTTTTTTAGCCTCCAGCTCACACATTTTTGTCCTCGCTCAGGAAGGATGGCTCCTGAGCAAACTAATTTATGCAGTAGCCAAATTGCTCGCTCACAACTTTAATGCCAGTAGCTCACAAAGTAGAATTTTTGCTCATAAGACTCCACAGCTTAGAGGAAGAACTGTTTACAGGAGCAGCTCAACTGTTATTTTCAAATCTAGATCACAACTGTTCATCATTGCTCATATCGACATTTGAAATTTAATCATCTTTAATACAGCAAGTGTGTGTCTGTGTGAGTGAGTGAGTGAGTGTGTGTGTGTGTGTGTGTGTGTGTGTGTGTGTGTGTGTGTGAGAGAGAGAGAGAGAGAGAGAGAGAGAGAGAGAGAGAAAATGAATCTGCTCTGTTCATTTTGCTTAAAGCAGTTTGAATCCTAAGAAGGACCTTGTGCACGTTTAATAACTTGAGTTAGTAAATGGTGTAATATGTCTGGCATAATTTAGTAGGATAGAATTCTCGCATACCATTCCTCATGCTGAACACAAAAGACCTGTTCTGGCATCTCACTAAATTGGAGTCCTAGATGCTCACAGTATGAATGTACAAATTTAGAGTTTATTAATACTTTAAATCACACCATTATTCAGCTTTGCATAATGAAATGTACTGTAGTCCTACACTGCGATGACAAAGACTTTTCTGTAGCCAGAATTCAGTTCCCAGAACAAAAGATGCCAGAACTGAAGCTTGCCTAAAAGTCATGTCCTTTGCCTGATAAGCACTTTCCCCCAGTTGCCATTTACTGAGGTTACTCGGTGAGACAGGAAACGTAACCTGCTTGTACTAAGAAACACTTTTAAAATTACTTTAGATGTAGTTAGGAAAGCCACTACATTTTTTAAAAAATAACACACCACATAACCCCTACACTCAGCTTCATGAACTATAGTTCAAATTAAGCCACACACGTGGCCTTAAGCAGACCTTTAGAGTGGCACCCCGTCAAAGGCACTTTGAGATGTGGAAAATGACAGAGCAGGAAAGCAAGTGCCATCTCTTTAGATCCAAACCATTGCTGATTTTTTTTTAAAGAAAAAGAAAATGAAACAAATACAGTTGTAAACAAAGGCAGGCTGGCTCTCAAAAGAGCTCCACCAAAACAAACACCATTCAGGTCCAGAGGCCAGCTTATCACCTCACAGTCAGGATAACAAAGCAGCTGACTGAGAAGTGAATGAAAATTGTTATTCTTGTCCTGTGAGGAATTTTAGATGAGGACAGTGTGATAGTGACAGCAAATCAAAAGTGGAGCCAGCTTTTGAAAGAGGGTGTTTTTTTAAGTGTGTATCCTGTGACCCCTGTATCTCCCCCACGCACAATCAATGTAATTCATCTTGCATTATACAATCATTCCTATAAGAGGCTCATATTCTATTCGTTTGTAGTAAGAAGTTAGAGAAAAACAAAGCACAGACAGGATTGCACAATGACATTCAGTTTGCATGAGATTTTTGTAATGAACTATACCAGTTTACTCCACGACGGATCAAAAACGGCTTCAAAACGGGTTTAAAAGGGTAATGTGAAATTCCTCATTGATTTGACTTTTTAAAATGATTTTTAAAATAAATTTTAAAATAAATTTTACATGATTCAAGTTAAAATAGCAAGTTCTGAGACAGAGTTATGCAACATTAAGCTTTTAAATTATTAAAACAATGAGGATTCATTTACTGATCATCTACTGCTGTAAACATTTGCCATGGCTTGGAAAACTGGCAAAGGGTTTTGAAGGTCTGACTCACGTTGGCACCATTTCCCTTGCCACAGTCCCTGCAGTCATCATTTCCCACTCCAACCAAAGAACTGAGGGTGGGGCTTATTAAAAAAATATCAAAGATTTACAGATCATTATAATACAATAATGTTACAACAATCTACTTCAATAATCAACCTGTTAAGTCTCTAGACCTTTTTGTTGCTCAATTATAAGGGAAAATGCACAGCATGCATCTTTCCCCTTATAACTCTGCAAAAGAAGGCATTAGAGACTCTGTTTTAGTGAAAGCTAAGAACTAGTACATTGCCATAACAAATTATTATAACATTATTGTGCTATACCAATCTAGCAAGCTGTCCCCATATGCCACCAGTCCCAACACTCATCCCCACTGCTTACTTTCCTGTATTGCAAAAACCATTCATTTACATCTCCTTTCTGCATCATGTAATTTAACCACTTTTTAAATCCATAAGGGGCCCTGTCCTCTTTTCTGATTGTGACGTTTACTCAGGGGTCTTTGGTGAGTCCTCTTATCACAAGAATTTTTGGAAGCCTGAGTATACAATGTCTATTGGATGTGTCCATTAACCCTCTCACTGTTGATCAGGTGGGTGATGGTACATCTCCTCTGGCAGCTGGAACCTATACCTTGCTTTCCTCTCCAAGGACCCTTGCCTCTGATCTCAAATGGCAATTGTTTACCACCCTACTCTCATTTTCAAGCTCTTTTCTGTTCCTGTAAAGAGTACCCTTGGACATTTACCCTATTACCCCTTAGGGATGAGTTATCCTAAAATGGAAGCTCTCCAAGCCCATGTTGGTATTCTCCCAGATGTTAGTTTAAAAGCTACTTTACGACTTTTTTGATCTTAAGTGCCAGCATTCTCCTTCCATTTTGGTTCCAGTGAAGTCCACTATTTGCTGCAGGTCTGGCTCATCCCAGGAAGTTCCCCAGCCCCTAACAAACCTAAAGCCTTCTTCCTGGCATCACTTTCTCATCCACACACTGAAATCCAATCTATTCTCCATGAATTAGTCTAATCCCCTTTAAATGCTCTCTAAGCTAACTGCCATCTCACTCTGTGACAGAGTATTCTGTAAATTCATTACAGATATTCTAACACAGTACTTGCTATTGTCTTCCAGCGTCTTTCGCACATCAACTTCATTGGATGCTCCTGCATTCTACTATTATTCTGCACTGCACATAATTTTTCAAATTTCTACTCTATCACGTTTCCCTCCTCCTTAACTGTCTTTTTTTTTAAAGAATGAAAATAAATTTCTAAAAACCACTGTGTCTGTGAACACATTCAGCTGGATATTTATTTAACCTTTTCTACCTACCCCACTGCTACAACAATTTGAAGCAGCTTACACATCTCGGTATTAAAGTTACTGAGTTAAGTCTTCTACAACTGTAAACAGAGAGAGCTCACAGAAGGGATTTTTGCTACCTCCTCTTCCCACAGCAGCCCCCATGCTCCCTGAAAAGCTGCTCTTGAGGGAACACCGAGGAATGTCGTCCAGGTCCTTCACATAGAAGAGTTATCATAAATCTTTTACTCACACACTTCTCTCCAGCAAGACTCATGGAAAAACCTCCAAAAGTGGTAGGGCCATTCTGCCTACTCCCTCTTTATTACTAATTTAACCTATTTATATACTGTACTCTCACAAGGTTTTCCTGAGTTAGTATCCCCCCCCCAAAGAATACAAAATCAAGGGGGGGAAACTAAGACTGCAGTCACCATTCTCTTTGATCTGATATTGTTGCTGTTGCCTGACAGATTTAAAATGCACGTTCAAACAGCAACATCTGTGAATGGTTCCCCAGTCATTGGCACCCCAATCTGACAAAACTTTGAATTGGAGTTATTAGGCAACAGGAAAAGTTCAGTCCTTACAGATGTCAGCGCTTTCACTCCACATTTCTGGAAGTCTGATCAATCCATCGTGGTCTCAAGCTGTTTGGAAAGTCTAAGTGTGTTCCCCTTCCGGTTTGCCCCCACTTTTTTTTAGGCAGTTAGCAATGTTCCCATTAGTGGATCTTTGTGCCAGGGTTTTGAAACACTGCTTGTGCATTTATTTTTTACAGATGTTTTACAGACAACTGTCTCTCACAGGAGCTTCACAAAACTGTGGTTTCAGTGTTTTTCTGCCCACAGCTTTGCATGCTGGGTAGGGATGGCGTTAACTGAAAAGATCACTTTTTTCCAAAGAGGGAGGGAGTCAGTCTGAGAACTCCAAGTTTCTCTCTTTTATTCTCTCCCCCTGGGGCCTTGAAACGTTAGATTTTTTTCAAAGGAACAGTTTCAAAAACACTTCTCCCATGCTGGATTCTCCATATCCCAGCAGCCTCCTCCAGCAATCTCATTGGCCACCAGCCACTGCCATTTTGCCAGGAGTTTGAAGCGCTGCTTCCCATAAGTGCTTATGCACATGCTCAAAAAATGGTTAAAAAAACCTGCCCAACTGCCCACTCCATGGCTGCCATGTCTGATCAATCAACCACGGGGTGAAAGCCCATTGAAACGGGTTAAGGGGGGAGGTCTGATCAAAACTCTCCATTACAAAAAAACCCTGGATCAATCAGAAGCAGGGCTACACCGAATAAAACTGCATGTCTGTCAGCAGCCCGAAACAATCAATGCCACCCCCTTCCCATTCCACATGGTTCCTGAACATCAGAATAACAGAGGGACTGCAGTAGGATGAGGGAAGCTGTAAGAATCCCATCTTGGCCCTGCTCTAAAGCACCATTTCCCAACCTGTGGGTCCCAGTCCAAAAGTGTGCCACAAAGCCTGTGAAATTAGGTACCAGGCTTTTGCCAACTAATTAATTTGTGCATGCCTCTGCTTTTTTGGTTGTTTGTTGTTTTTTTTAAAGTGGGTTGGCATAGCAAGTAAACTTGGACTTCTGGGTCACCATACAAAAAAAGTAGGAGCCACCAGTCTAAAGGATCCAGGCTGCAGGCTGCATACTGCAGCATATTACAGTTGATATCTGTTGTTAAATCCCCTTACAGAAGTTCAGATTCCAATTTTACAACTGTAGTAAATTCCTAGCTGCGTACAAGACTGTTAGCCAGAGGTCTGACCAAGTCATTTTATAGGATGTGGGAGACATTAGAAAGAAAAGCTTTTAAAGATCCTCTGTTCAATAAACCGGAGCTCTAATAAGATACTAAAATAGAGCTTACATTTTCGTATGTCAGCTCTTATTACGCCACTTTGCACAACTCTGCCATGTGTCAATATACTATGTCTCAAAGAGGCTTTCTGATCTATTTATAAAATACACATTTGGTCAAGAGTTCAGTCAATGCCTCTTCACCTAAAGCAACTTTTTTCTTCAGCTTTTCTAAACATGAAAATCATTCAGTATATGAGTAATACTGTATATATATATTCAAAGTTTACAGCCATCATACCAAAACATTCCAACTGCCAACCCGCATACCACAGTGACCTCTGTAGTATAAAATAAAGAGACCCAAACTAACACTGTGAAAATGAAATTTTGAAGGTTACATTTTAATTTTCCCACGGTATTAGATCTTAGTAACTAAATATAACATATACAAGATCTGACCAGCTGACAAAAATCAGGCTTGCAGTCAGGACACTTTTATTTATGTATTTATTTATTCGATATAACCCGCCCTCCTCTGTATAGCAAGGTTCAGGGCAGGTAACAACATAAATTAGGTTAAAACCTTTAACAGACATTTAAAACAACTCTAAAATTTACTCTAATCAATAAAGAGAGCACAAATAGTGCCTCATTTCCTGGATGAGAAAGATAGAAGAGAAAGAAAAAATATGGAAAAGGAAGGGGGAAAGGGAGAAATCACCTAGAGATCATCACTGTCCTCAGCCATAGGCCTGGCAGAACATCTCCAACTTACAGACCCTACGGAATTGCATCAAATCCCACAAGGCCGGAATCTGGCTCAGTAGAGAGTTCCACCAGGCCGTAGTCAGGGCCGAGAAAGCCATGACTCTGGTCAAGAACAGCGGAATACTCTTCAGGCCAGGGATCACCAGCAGAATGTTGTCAGTAGAGTGCAGTGCTCTTTGGGGGACATACCAGGAGAGGTGGTCCCATAGATATGCTGGTCCCAGACCGTAAGGGCTTTGAAGGTTAATATCAGAACTTTGAACCTGATCTGGTATTCAATCTGGAGCCAGTGAGGCTAGCAGAACACCAGTTGTATGTGGGCTCTTGCTGGGGTTCCCGTAAGAACCCACACCGCCGCATTCTAGACCAACTGGAGTTCCATGTCAGCTTCAAGTGAGTTAGTAGTCCAATCTGGAGGTGACCGTTGCATGGATCACCGTGGCTAAGTCAAAGGGAGACAGGCAGGGGAACAATTGTCTCACCTGACATGGACAGAAGAAAGTCCGTCTGGCCACATTTGTGATCTGCGCCTCCATCGAAAGGAAGGATTCCAGAATCATGGCCAAACTCTTGACCGTCCGTGCTGGTGTTAATGGCACCCCATCAAGAGTAGGGAGTCTTAGATGGATCTCATTTCAGCTAGCTCTGAACTTCAGATCTGTATCTAACCCTTAATGCTGAATCACTGTAAATTCACATACATTACTCATGCACCCGGTGCCTGAAAACCACTACAGACATTCTGAAAAGTAATCATTACTAATCCAGGTTTTAGCTTTTTCAAGTGTCAACTCAATATTGGAAAGAAGAGTGAGAGTTATCTCCCTGTGCAACTCATGTATGTGCAACTCGCACATCTTCCTGTGGGAAACTATGCAAAAGTTGCCCTTGAGCAAACTACTTGTCTCCTCAAACCATTTACCAGTATCAAACATTTCTACCCTACTTTTCCTTTCTGAAGCCACTTACAAAAACTACTGTATAATATTGTATGCGTAAACATTTTTAACAAACTGTACAAATCTAGTGTCTTCTAGTAAACTGCATCATTGATGTCTAGGTACAATGGGCAAAAAAAATTAAACAAACTCCACTAAATAAACAAGATGCTCAGCTTCCTAAATTTTAACAAGGACACACAGTGGCAAACATGCAAAGTGGCTTTTAGTTACTATTGACAAATACTTATGTTCCAACCCAGAGTTCCAAAGACTCACGGATTGCCTGCATTTGTGGATGTCCTCACTCATTTCAGTGAAGGGGAAGCTAATCATCGCACACATCCCTCTGAGCATTAGAATGTAAGCTGGAGAAGCCATGGTACACATTAAGAGGTCACTAGATCAGGCTGAAAGGGAGCTGCATCTCAGAAAGTTACATATGCTTATTTCCCATTACTTTCAAAGTGAGATAAGCATATAACTTTGTGCTACAGACAATGTTTTATCATGAACTGAAAGACTCTTTGGCCTTCTAAACTAATTTTTGTGTTATTACCAAAATAGATAAATGTACATGTAAGTTAATATTTCTGCAAGAGCAACCTGAGTTTTAATCTCGACTAGACTTTCCAACTGAATGCAAGTTGCCAGTGCTAGGCACATTTTTTAAGTACCTTCAGTTGAACAGGTCCATTCAGCTATATACCAGCAAATGTTCCATTTAACTCTAAACATTTATTTATCTTGTAATAATCAACAATGCTCTTGGCAATTGGTTCCCATCCCCCCCACACTGAACCAGCATGCATCTTAATTACTTTTGTGCATATAAACCAACAATTGCCTACAGCCTGAGATTTGCCCAAGCACTTTTTGCCACAGATCTTGCAGTTTAAGCTCCATTAAGTAAACCACAATTATGGAAATGTTAGAGGAGCCGATGCCAGGACAAAGGGGAGAGCCCTAACTGGAAATGCCAGCTGTTGTAGGAAAACCAGAGAAACCTGTGATGTCCTGGAAATATGGGAATGTGCAAATAAGCTCCTGTGAGGTCGATGGAGGTCATAAAGGCCTTGGAGAGTAAAGCTTCTGTGATAGATCATAGGGCCTGGATAATATCTGGTTGCATACCTCAGGTTGAGGATGGCTCTCCAGTCCTCATTTCTCCTGGGTACCCTCAAAAATGTGGAGTAAACTCCTGAGTGATGCTCACAGGAAGGAACTGGCTCTATTGCCTGTACCTTCAGAAAGTGATTGATGGCAGCTATAGTCCATAGGTGTTTTTCCTTTCAGACAGATCTGGGGGACTGAAGAAAGAGGTCGGGAAAAGAACCCTATGGTCTGGTTGGGACTGAAGCCACTGGGTCTGGAAGGTCCCTGGCATCATGGTTTTTCCTTGCTTGTCCAGCTGAATGGATCTGTCGGGCTGAAACTGAGATGGTCTATTGGTGTGGGGGGCCCTTCAAAAGGAGCTTCTGGTACTAGACCACTGGGGACTCCTTTGATCTGGTCTGGTCCAGGATAAATGTAGGCTGCAGACAAAAGAAATGAGAGACGGTTATCCTGATGCCGCTACACAATCTTCTGGACGTGGCCTTCTGTTTATCTGTAGTCTACATAAGGATCTTGTCTTGTTAATTCGGTCCCAAACAGCCTTCCACCCTGGAATGGGTACAACATTACTATAGACTTAGAATGTGGATCTGCTTGCCATGCATGAAGCCATAAGGCATGCCTGGTTGTAGAAGCAGCCACCATAGAGTGCAATGCAAAAGTCACTGCATCAAGGCATTTGACAGGAAGGTGACTGCCTTGAGAATATAGTTGGCGCCTTCTAGTGTCCTTCTGTTGTCACTGGGAATGAGTTGGACCAGCTTCCAGGAACACACAATGGCTGCTCTAGAGATTATGGCCAAAGTACCTTCTGCCCTAATGGACATTGCCGTGGCCTCGTGGGACTTCTGCAGAACATAGTCTGCTTTTCTATCCAATCCATCCTTTATTTATTATTTCTTTATTTATGAACCCAACATAATTCTTAAAGAGCAGACCTGTGGACTGTAATGCTGCAACCGGAGCATCCACTAGGGGAATCTGTAACAATTCCATAGCATAAGGAACCAAGGAACAAACCTTTTTGGTAATATTTGGAAACTACCTGTTACAGGCTTAGCCCATTCTCCCTTCATCAGCCTTTCAAAGAAATCAGGAAAGGGAACTGATCTCTCTGAGGAGGGAGCCCTGTGAAAAAATGCCTTGTTTCCCTGAGGCCTAGACTTACTCTCTGAGGGTTTCTTGCTGGGGTTAAGGATTTATGCAAGATCTAAGACCAGGATGGTTTTGGATAAGAGGGACTGGTAGTCATCCACATTGAACAGGTGTGTGGGCTGTTCAGCAACTATGGACTCTTTCTCTGAGAAGAACTCTCCCCTGCCCTCTCAGATTCTGGCTGGGATGAGAGGTTTCCCATCCCTGAGGGGCTGCCCTGAACAGTGGTGGGGTGGCAGCTTTGCAAGCTGCCTTGGTGGGCCACTGAGAGCCAGGATCCCAGTGGGACAAGGCATGCCCCTTCTCGTGCCTGGATCCCAATGGAAGGGTGATTTCAGATTGGGGACAGGAGAGGGTGATTTCAGATTGGAGCGTTTGGACCCCTGAGATGGGGTGGGGGACAAGCGCTCTTCCATCCCTTGCAGTTCTTCCCTCAAAAAAGGTAGATTCCCTTGCTCGAAAGTCAGTTGAATCCGACTCGAGGGTCGCGGTGCTCATCTCCGTTTCAAAGCCGAAGAGCCAGCGCTGCCTGAAGACGTTTCCGTGGTCATGTGGCCGGCATGACTAAAAACCAAGGCACACGGAATGCTGTTACCTTCCCACCGAAGTGGTACCTATTTAGCTACTTGCAATTTCTTGCTTTCGAACTGCTAGGTTGGCAGGAGCTGGAACTAGAGACGGGAGCTCACTCCGTCATGCGGCACCCGGGTCTCAAACTGCTGAACTACTGACCTTCCACAGCCTGCAGTTCAGCGTCTTAACCACTTGAGCCACCACAGCTCCTCCTTCCCTCAAGGCTCTCCTTAAAAATTCGATAAACTCAGCCAAGCAAGGATTCCAGCTGCCCACTACCTCAGGAGAGGGAAACTGTACATTACACCCTTGAAGATTCATTCTGGTGGTCAACAAGTCCATCTGGGTCATGGGGGGTTCCAACAGATGAGCCTGGCATGCCATGACAGCCCTCAAGGGCCACACTGGCTTCTGAGTGAACCATTTGTGCTTGAGGAGTTGTTTTCCCACCTTTCTTATGGTGTGTTTTTAAGCACTTTCGCTTTTGGTTCAGGGCCTCCAGATTGGCCCTGGGCTAGTCTGGCTGAGTGAATCCTCTCCATGAGAAACAGATGGCAGAATGAGATGGTCTGCGTGGTTCGAATGAAACTGTCCATTCCACATTCCTCCAAAGTCTCTGGGGCCTTTTGCAGGGCCATTAAGAGGAAGGAAGGGGGAGGCAGGGGAAGCAGAGAAAAAAATCTGGAAGACAAAGGAAGCAGCAGAGCCAAGATGAGGTGTGAAAAGAAGGTGTGAAAAGAAAGAGGAACAGGCTACAGAGGCTAGGAAACTCTCCCTCAGGTCTGAAATCCCTAGACGAGAAAGGCAGGTTAAAAGAAGAACAAAAAGCAAAGAAGCAGGAAATGAACTGAGCAACTGAGCTGGGGTGACGCCCACTTGGGAGACAGGATGTTGAAGAGTTTAGTCCTGCCTCCCTGAACAATTGAAGGGAATCACGGATATCAAGATCCTCCTCCTCCTCCCTCCAAGCCCCATCCTGGATAGCTCAGGCAAGTCCAATCTCATCAAATCTCAGAAGCTAAGCAGGGCCGACCCTGGCGTGTATTTGGATGGGAGACCTCCAAAGAATACCAGGGCCAAGAGGCCAGAGGCAGGCTATTCAACCCACTTCTCTGAATGTCCTCCATGCCCCAGTAGGAGTCGCTGGAGGTTTCCATGACTTCCAGGCATATACACACACACACACACAAAATTCAAAAATACACTCCCCCCCAAAAGATGTCCTCCTCCTCAGAATGACTACATGGTATCGTAAAGGGAAACAAGTAACAACGTACTACAGGACAACCAACCAAGGCATCAACTATTGAAGGTGATTTATTTATTTATTTTATTTATTTAGGCATTTTTACCCCGCCCTCCCCGCAAGCGGGCTCAGGGCGGCTTACAAGGGGCATAAGCCCATCCATAAAACCAGATAAAACAATAAAATCATACATTTTGAGAAACATTATTCAATAAGATTAATTTTTTAAGAATGCAGAATTACGAAATATTGGAGAATAATTAAAATGTGTTAAGAAGACTATGTCCGTTGTTCATGGAGGTTTTTTTCATTTGATTGTATTGCTTTTACCTTGTAAGCCACCTCAAGCAGGTCTTTGGAAAGGTGGCATTTACATTTTCTAAGTAAACAATATATTGTCAGTGCAATCCTATGCAGAGATACGCCTTTCTAAGTCCTGTTTTAAAATCAGAGCATCTATGTGCCTTAAAGCATCTTGGCAAAACCAATAAAACAACAGCCCCGCTAGTGACTTAACCCCTGGGATATTTTTAACATATATTTTTAACAGACTTTGTAGTAAAGTTTGTATTTTGTGACTTCAGAATTAGATAGACCTTTCTAAGTCTATTGAAGTGAACGAGGATAAAAGGGTATAACTCTGGTTACAGCTGTAGTGGGTTTTTGGCAAAATGAGCCTCCCTGAAATCTTCAATGAATCTTAAAACAGCAGATACTTATACCTGGCAATTATATAAACTCTCTGTGACAGCAATTGTAATATAAAATGTATGGTATGCAGAAGATCATTTCCGTGACTAAGGATGCTCACATACCACCAGTGGAACAGAAAACAGCCATCCAACATCAAGGATGAATAAGGCATCACAAGGACTGAAGACGCTGGTCAAATGTTACCAGCAGCATTACTACTGCCAAAAATCACTTCTGTTCAGTTGAGGCTACATGCTGCTGCAGTTAACATTAGAATTTTGGCTAGATCACATGGTAAGAGTCTGTACAAATATCACAGTTCCCTGCAGGCTGGAAGCATTGGAATGGATTCACAACCCAAAATCTGACTAACTAACCTACACTCTCAATAAATTGCTTTTGGAAGCAACTCTATCACTAAATTGAATTGGCTCATGTCCTGTAAATAAATGAATTCACAACCAGTGTTTCCAGTTCACATCAATGGGTAATCTGACTGTTATGTTTCCCCGGTTAACTGAACTATCTAACCAATGGGGGGAAAGTATCATAAATGCTATTCTTTTTACCTGTAAGTTGCATTTGGTCATGATGAATATGATCCCCTAGAGAAATTCCACTGCAGAAATACCAAAAGCAAGTGACAGTTTTTTTAACATCCTAACCCACCCAAAGAAGAGGTCCCCCCCTCCCCAAATATCCTTCTTGTGGACTGAGCAGATGATCTATATGCTCATCATTCCTCCACTCCTTGACATAAAAGCAAATAGCTTTTATAGCCATTTAGCAATATATCTATATAGGCCTACTGCCATATGTCTAATCATCACTACTGAGGTCAGAGACACATCCCTTAGATATGAAGGAAACAGAGAGAATGTGATTCATCTTTAAGTGGGCCCTTGCTAGCTTGTCATCACCCAGCCCAGTACCATAGTTATTCTGTGGAGAACGTTAATATCAGACTCTCTTGCCAGATTAAAATTACTCCTGCGAAGCCACCAACAAAATCAGTTTGGGATGTGGACACACCACTGACATTATTATTTGTTATCAAAAATATTGACTTAACTAGAATCTAGCAGTGGGAGCACAGCAGCCATAAACAACACAGGAGAATACTTCTATGATGAAAACTTCTCACATACTACACAAGAACTGGTAGCATGGCAATAGCAGAAGAATCAAAGGAACCCCAGTGGCGCTACTCGAAATGTAGCATTAATTGCTGCATACACGGAATAGTTGCTGCCAGCTTTGAAAGCAGATACTAACTCATACAAAATCTTGGTCTTAAGAATCATGTCATCTCCACAAAAACACCAATGCACTCACAGGTGTCTCGAATGGGTGACTATTTATTCCCACCAGATCATTTTTAGGATCAGGAGTAGTGAAAATTCATACTTTGAACAAAAAAAATAAAACCCTAGCGGTACATTCCATTATTACCTCTCTTTCAACAACTGGATTATATGGCTGCATTTCTTCACCCAAAGTGTAATTAATACGCGGATTCACTGCCACAGGAAATGATGGCAGCTACAGGCATAGAAAGTTTCAATAGGGGATTGGATAAACATATGGAGCAAAGGTCTATCAGTGGCTAGCCACAATGTATAGATGGAACACTATGTCTGGAACACTATGTTTGAGGCGGTGATGCTCTGTATTCTTGGTGCTTGGGGGGCAACAGTGGGAGGGCTTCTTGAGTTCTGGCCCCACTGGTGGACCTCCTGATGGCATCTGGGTTTTGGCCACTGTGTAACACAGAATGTTGGACTGAATGGGCCACTGGCCTGATCCAACATGGTTTCTCTTATATTCTTATTCACTGTGCTTCTGTGTGTACCATCACTGTGAAGGAAGCAGAAAAGGAAGAAGCCAAAGGGTGTTATAGAACAAAACATTCACACGCACACAAGTACACTCCCTTAAAAACATCATCTGCTGGACTTATAGTAAATGATAATTCACTGCACCAGAGATGTAAATAGGATTCTTTATTAGTAAAAACAGGTTTATCATATGGTCAATTTATAAACAATGGACTCTGGGTGCGGCTGCCCTTGAAAAGTGTTCATAAACTCCAATTTTGCAGAATGCTGCAGCCAGGTTATTAAATGGAATGGACTGTACGGACCATATCACTCCAGTCTTGGCCCATCAGCACTGGCTCCCAACCTGTTTCTGGGTACAACACGGTGCAGCTGTTGACCTTTGAAGCCCTATATGGCTTGGGACCAGCATACCTGAAGGACAGCGTACTCCCTTATGAACCTATTCAAATGCTACGGTCATCATCAGAGACTCTGCTTCGGCTGTACCCACCTTCTAAGAGTAAGCAGGTGACAACCCAGCAGAAGGGCATTCTCAAGTCACAGCGCCAAAACCCTGGAATTCTCTCCCCAGCGAGACTAGCCTGCCCTCTTCTGTTGGCATCTTCTGCCAACCAGTGAAGACTTTTGTGTTTTGTCTGGCATGCTCTCATTGACCCCTCCTTTCTGCCCTGTTTTTAATTGTTGGTTTTATGTATTTGTATTTTATTGTGTTATAGGCATGTTTTAAATTATTTTTAATTGTTGAAATGATATGGTGAGTTGTCTGGTTTTAATGGATTTTAAGATGTGTTTTAATTAATTATATTTTGATCTGTTTTAATCTGTCAGCCTTGGTGGCCCTAATAAGAACAGAAAGGTGGGATGTAAAGTTAGTAAATAAATAGTAAATAAAATAACCACTTCCTGGGATTGAAAGAGCCCTGTAGGTCTATCAGGAGGCTTGGAAATGGCTAATGAAATACTTAACTTTGTTTTCTTTGAATAGCTACACATGAAAGTCCCATCAGCTTTAAGAAGTTGTTACCTTGTAGTATGCTAGAGTGCTACTGAAAAAAAATCAGTCACAAAGCCTTTGAATTGCAGTTGTATCATTTCTTATAACTTTGTCTACTAAACAAACATCAATATTTATTGGCAACAGAGAAAAAAGTTTCCTTATGTGTTATTTTTCTGTCATTTCTAATCCCTTTTTTTCTTTCTATAATGAATGTAGTTTGCTTGAGATTTGGGAAAGATTCTTATTTAATGCTGTAGACCTAAATCTCTTGTTTTGGGAGTGGTCCTACTGTTACTGGAGTTCCACAAAAAATCTTTAACCACCAAGCAATGCTTCCTCTCTTAGCCAAACCACACACTTTAAATTGTGTAAAGAAAATACCAACAAGCCCAAAAGTTAATGAAAATGGGAACAAAAACAACAATACAGGAAGGAGGAGTGACTCAAAGCTTTTTGCAATACATTCCCAACATTTATTGCCTTTGGGCAAAAGGATAGAAGTCAGCTATTAAAAGTTAAAATGTCTTTTTTTAACCTGCCTGTTTTTTGAAATGTCTTCATTAAAATTGAGATTTTTACTTTCTGACTGTGAGCTATTTTTAAAAAGGCAAACCAATTCTCAGCATCTTCATTTAGAAGACACTCACTTGCAGAATGTAGTATTCCTTCAAATAATCAGCTTTCATGAAGTGGCTGACATAGGCTTCAACTTTTCCTTATGCTGGACATCATTATTTCTGCTTGTCCTTCATTAATAACACTAAAACTAATTATTTCTTTGCTCTACTTTAAACAAAAAAGAAAAGCCATCATGGTTTGTTGTATGTAGGAGGAATCACCGTTTTTTCAAACATGGCACAAGGTGTTGCATTTTAGAAACACAAATTAAACAAAAACACAGTTTTGCTACCATATACACTTTTTTTCCATCAAGAAAATCAGAATGACATTTTATTAAGTGTTTGAAGTGTTTACCTGAAGGAACAGAAATTAACTGAAATTAATGTTGATGTTTTGGAAGAAACAGGAAGCAAGGCCAGTCTTTATACCACCCACTTAAAACAGAACCAGGTTTTATCAATCAGGATCCACACAAAACAAAACCACTGGAATCCTAAACATCTCTGTTTTCTAGCAAACAGCTCCATGTTCCCTGGACTAGAATCACAAAATCGTTCTTTTAAGAAAGCAATTTTCTAGTAGTACTCCACTAGGAGTTCCATGCTTTGCCCATTATTTATATCAAGATAATTCAGAAATGGTTCAAAATAAAACTGACTAATTATGTAGACTGTAAAGATCAGAAAAAACAGCATCTGAAATTCTAGACAGTGCTGCAATTTTCAAATAAAGTTTTAATTAAAAGTAAGCATATTGTGCTAAACATCAGGTATAAATACCAAGAAATATAAAAAACATAAAATTGGTATTCATTCATTAATCCCTCCATTTTTTAATATCATCAAACTAGCTGTGAAAATATTGACAAAATTAATTCACTTGTATTTGAGTATAATCAGTGGCGTACGCAAACCACTTTCTGCTACATTCAATGGAAAACAGTAATTATTTTTGACTTTTAGTCCATTGGTGTGTTGAACTCCCCACTCCTCCCATTCACGGAATATTGCACAGCCTGGAATTTTAACCACCAGTAAGAGGTTCTCTTCTGTTCAGATCCAAAGAGATGGTATTCCGAGTACCATGAGCAGTGGCACAGCAAAACACTGCCATGTCAAAATAATGCCTTATTCTTGCAAACATAAAGCATACCCAGTTAGAAGTATATTCCCTAGATACACTAAACGTTGGCGAGAGTAAATAAATACAGCACACCACTAATCAGATGATGTACAAAATGTTAACTGTGGCTTTTATTAACCCAGACATAATTATAACAAAAAGCTTATCGAGTGCCACCGTGCCAACCTAACAACAAATATCACAATCTAGATAAAGTATGCGGGGGAACATTCACAAAATACCTTGATGTGTAGCAGAGAAATTGGTATTCCATGCAGCTGACAAGTTAAAATGAAAAATTTCCATCCACAGGTATCTTTCAAAGGTTTCACTGCTTTGATGTACTCTGTTCTGCAGGTTTGTCGTTCCTCAACCAATAGCTCCTGGTCACTTACATTCCATTTGCCACAGAGTTAAAGTTTTTATTAGTCATAACCACTGCTGTCTTCCAAAGGTAGAGAAGAAACTCTCAAACAAAAAAATCAGTCCTCTGCACATAAATGCTTTCCCACAGTGATTCGCTAGTAGGGCATCATAATTTAAGATGTACATGACCAGTGAAAGCCTACAGCGCAGGCTCGCGGACAGATTTATGATCTCTCTGAAAGGGGAAATGCTAATTTTCTTACTACCATCTAGCTCAGTGTCTGCAAAGCATGCGAAGAACTCAAACGCACTCAGCTTAGGTATACTTGGGTATTTTGATGAATATGCTTATCTCATCTAGTCTAGCTTGTTTATGCACTAGAAATAACCAGGCACAGATAGCAATGATAAGGCAGATAAAAGCATGTAAACTTTTAAAGCCATTGCAGTATTTGCTTCTTGTATGCTCCAATTCTAAAAAAAAAAAAATGTTTACTAGCCTTACTCAAGTTAAGAGAGCAGTATCTTTCAGAAACTGAATGCTGCAACACTCTGCTCTCTTTGGTTTATTTTTATATTAATTTTGGAGGGAGTAAAACTATTTTAAAAGCAGACCTCTCATGCTGCACACGATCTAGATCAATCTCACTCATTCTCCCACTATGCCTTTCCTCTGTCTACAAGTCCGAACTCTACCTTCCATTCCAGTGTGTCTGAAAAAGTGTGCACGCACACAAAACCTCATACCTTAAATAAACCTTTGTTGGTCTTAAAAGGTGCCACTGGACTCTGAATTTGTTCTACTGCTTCAGATCAACACGGCTGACCACCTGGAACTACACCTTTCCTTATAATTTGTAATAATGCTAGTTTTATTGCACTCCTATGCAAATTCATCTGGGAGTAATCTCCCACTGAATGCAGCAGGACTTTTTACCCAGTAAACACACATAGTAGTGGGATAGCTGCAGGCTATATGGGTAAACGAGCGTACCTACTAAAAAGTCTCTTTAGTTCTCTGATCTACAGAAATCATAACTGGACCATCAAATCCACGAATATGCTTAAATGTTTTTTGTTCAAAATCAATGTGCATCTGCTATAGACAAGGGCTCTGGAAGACTAATGTTGTCAAAGTTGCAATACAGGTGGTACTAATAACTGGAAGATTCATGGGAAAGTTAGCAGCTGTTAACTTGAATGTTTCTGTAATATGATAGATTTTACACTATAAAATGTCAAATAGAAATTTCCATTATTAGAAACCAATGTGTACTCTACAGCCATAGCGTTTAAAACAAACATTTCAAAAAGCAAGAATTTGTCAATACACATGTGTAAATTTTTAAAAAATTCATTTAATCTTTGTTTTTAGTTCTTCAACTGCTGCTTTGTAATGATATAATGTTCTAATTTGTCTGTAAATACAGAATGGGCAAACACCCCCCCACCCCAGTGATGCTACATGCCACCATTTAATGGATTAGTGCTCTGCTCAGGATTGCACTACATGTAGCCTGGCAAGCAGCTGGGAAAGAGCGCATCATAGAGCACATCTTCTTCTGAATGTGCCATGTTTTGTGCATACAGAAGCTCAAAGATCAGATCAATGGGTGAGTTCTTTCCTACAGTTACCTACACCCATACTAAGATGCAGAGAACCAGCTACACTGGACCTCTTTTCTGAAAGACATTTTTAATCCTGTGTACAGAGCACAGTGCGGGAGCATCCAGAGATCGGGACCTTTATATTTCCGTTGCCCAAGAATATACTATCTTAATTATGAACTATGTATTATTTATTCATCATCCAAAAATCATATTGGCAATTCAAATTTTAAATCATCTAAAATTTATATTGATTATTTGCCTCATACCATCCATGTGGTCTAGTGAAGGAGGCAGCAGTTTAAAACACACTAGCATAAAACCATGGGGGGGGGGGATTCATGATAGAATAAAAATATTAAAATTATTGCACACCTGCTTATCCCATGGCTGTTAAAAAGCCAGAGCAAATTACAAATCTTGTACCTCTCAGGCTCATATTTTGATGAACCTCTAGCAGAGTTGCATTCAGAGTTAATGATGGCCTACTATGCCCTGCTTGAAAGATTACCAAGAGACATCTGATTGGCTATTGTGAGAAACAGGACACTAGGCTAGGTGGACTTGTGGTCTGATCCAGGAGAGCTGCTCTTACCAAGACTTTTTTTCCATGCCCTGGTAGCTCATATTTTGCATTTAGGACATTCAGGAGGAAATAAGACACATCTTACATTTACAGTGACACATACGGAAAGTGATCTTCAAAGCACCAAGACAAGGACAATTGCAATGACTGGTCAATGAACTGACCTCCACAGTTAGTTTCATGTTTTCACTCAAATGGAGTAAAAACATTTCATGAGAATCTGGCTGTTTCGCAAAGCAGTTTTAAGATCAACTTCACTTAAAAATTATACCAAATTAAGAATTTAGCAGTGACATGAACTTTTGCATAAGCTAACAATGCTACAACGGCAAAACTAAAGCACTTCTTTATAGGAATCCATGAGCTGAAATTATAAGTCTTTGTTTAAATTAT
>NW_015161949.1:1259450-1309661 GCF_001447785.1 Gekko japonicus | reverse complement strand
ATCAAACGGGTTAACAATATTTTTATGCATGTGAGTGTGAAGGGAAATGTGCAAGCTTTTGAAATGCAAAGCACTACTCCTAGGGCTGGATATTCCATTCAAGCCAATGGGAGAGTATGTGAAAGTCAACAACGTGCACACTCCAGTATCCATACAGGCTGGTACCCAAAAGGGCCCTGTCCATTTCACATACCCTCTTCTTCTAGGGCTGACAAACTCTCTGTGCCCAAGAGTTTTATACAAAAATACCACATCTCCTTGATTACGTTTAAGAAATGATTTGTGAATCTTACATGTGTCTGTTCAATAGAAACGAGAGATCGGTCTTCACAAAGGCCTGAAATTCCAAAGTCCGTACAAGAGTATGTCTATAGCTCTAATAAGTCTTACTGCCATAATCATATCAGAGTGCAATTGCTGTGGCTAACATTCTTACCCTTTTATGAAAATGCTCCATATAAATGTGGCACCAAGTTGTTGTGATAACACATGATCATGCTGTGAAAGGGTAATTTCCTATACAATCGCCCTTGCCAATACCATAAATCTCTTTATTAGACAACACCCTATTACAGGAGATCTACTTAACTGTTTCTCTACTTAAAGGGCCATTTGGTACTACAATAACAGACTGATTTTTCACATTAGCAAGGATTAGCTAGTATAAATAATGAGTCCGCACCAAGACAGTGCACTTTTGCAACACCGGTTAGCCTTTTGCTGAATGTTTAAAACGGTAATCCAAAATACAGTAGGAGCACATTCTCTTGCACATATACACATTTTAAAGTTTACAATGCTGTAACAAACTGGGAGGGGGGGATCAACTCTCAAACCAATTTTCTAGAAAGATTTATAGCAAGACAGCATGTTGCTGAGTGCTGCTTCTGTTTTATAGAATGTGCAGCTATGCATAATGCTTTATTTCATATTAGTATCATAGCAAATAGCATGCAAACTTCCTCAACTATCACAAATGAAAAAAAGAATACCACCATTTTTCAAAGCTAAACACCGCTTATTTCAGCTCTATCGCCATTATCCTCCCTGCCAAGCAAGCAAGATAGTACGTCATATTTTATTTGTCTCACTGCTATTTCTTCCACTTCTGGAAGGACCATATGGCTTCACTATGCAGAAATACAAAAGTTTAAATTCTAAAATATGTAGGAACAGGTTTGTGTCACTAAATCTCAAAAAACCACATTAGCAAATGCAAGTATGCTGTTTCCTAGAAGGTTATATTTATTTATTAATAAGCTCATAATCTGATATTATTAGTTCTGCCAGGGTCTTTTTAAACAGTCAGCAAGGTTTTTTTTTCCTTCTTAAAAGGTTTAATAATGGGCTCTAAAGGTTTAACTGCTGAATGTCCTGTTTAAGTACCATTACAACTAATCTGTCAGTTCTAGAGCTGGTGATCTTTATTTTTTGAAAAAGCATAAAAATTAAGAGTTAAATCTGAATCCATACTGTAAGCAACCTAAATAAAAAGAATGCTTGGTGGAAGAACCACATCAATTTACAGCTTTTTGTTTAACGTGCTAAACACTGTTTTAGCCTATTAAATCTTCAGGATTTTTAAGGGTACAAATTCCTCAGTAGCAATTTTCCTTATACACTAACTCCGAAAGATTTATTGACATAACTGATACCCCCCCCAAAAAAAAATCACCTCTATTGTAATGCAAAACTTTAAAGAGGTCAAAAAGAGCACTGAATATAAAATAGAAGCATCATTGTAACGTTTTTACTTTGCATATTAAATTTGCAATAGTTTGCCAACGACAGTCAATGATGTAAGTCCTTCTCTCAAGTGTGCCCTTGAGCATACTTTAAGTATAAAAGTGTTTTTTAGTCTAGGCAAGCATGACAGGGAACACTACAACAAACTAAAGTTGTATTTTAGAGTTGGAAATAATTTCCAGCCTTAAATGCCATTATTATTCTGGTTGTCTCATATACAAGCTCCCTCTGCAGGTAATAAGAAGGCTTAGCAAAAAGTATGTGGAAAATGCAAAATTTAGCATACGACTCTAAACAAATGGTCACCATTTGAAAGAAATCCCCAGAGAGGCATGCCCCTTAAGAGTTACCTGATACCCACTGCTACTGAAGAAAGCACCCTGACAGATTTTCCGCTGGCTCTACACTGTTACCCTTCTCCTTCAAAACAGTTAAGCAAGCACCTTCAGCCCTCTGCACTCCAAGAGGCAAAAGCTTCTTTTTCAAAGTCACATAAAGGCTTTCAGGGGGGGAAAGAAAACACCAAACAATCCTGAAATGGAAGGACCACCCGAAACGAGTCATCCCGTTCAGCCTAAATCATCTCCTTATCCAAAATAAACAAACAGAGCACTATGGCTCTGTTTAATGTCCCTTTGCCACCTAAATCAGAACTTCTTTCACTTGGGATTAACTCTCTACCTCAAACATTAGTATCAATTACACTAAATACAAACGTGGACATTTTAAGAAAAACAAACATATAATCCTAAACATGTCTCTCTTTTTTGAGAAAACCACTTATTAGTTTTTGTGTGTGTTTTCTTCAGCCTAAGAGAGCAGTTTCCTTAACAGGAAACTCTTTTGGCTTGAATTTCTGGGGGATGTTATTTTTTAAAAAAATGCCCCAATAATTTTTGAAGACAACCCAAACAAAAACTCTGATCTGTGCCAAATATATGAGAAAGGCTAACTGGATTTAGGATTACCAACCAAATTTGCCTAGCCAATGGTTCAAAGTCTGGGGACATTGAAGTGACATTGGGAAAAATAGTACCTTTCTCCTGAAGAAAACAATCTTACTTTTCAGCAATACCTGCTCATTTGCCACAGATGATCTGAAGAACTACTCATGTTCAGTAAGAAAGGAAGCATAACTCAATGGGGGGGGGGGCGCCTTTAATTTGGTTTTAGGCATCCAAGTTTAATGTCTTGCTCCATTCACTGGCAAGTTCCTTTCAGTCTCCCTCTGTAATCCACTTCCCTGACCTATAAAACCTGGATATTGCAGCCGCAGGGGTGTGGCTGAGCTCATAAATTTCAGGAATAGGGGCCAAAATCCAACCCAGATGGCACCATGATTTCATACGGACCATACCTGCCGGAAAAAAGTCTAGTAAGTAGAGTAAAGCATTCATTTTAGCAAATAAAATACAAATGTGTTTGTTTTTTAAAGAAGGGAATAATTGGAGAAAAATATTTAGAAGTAAAATTCTCAGACTGTACTAGGGGAAAATGCTAAAAATCACATATAGATTTATAAAATGCACTTTAAACAACTGCTCTTTTCTGTTACAGGAAAGCCTCTAGTGGACAAATCTATAACCTGTAATTAGCAGGTCCTCTTCAAGAAACTTTTAATTCTGCAGCCATGAGAGCCCAGGGAAACTGATGGAGTGGGCACAGTGAACACATTCAATAGTACAAACATTTCCGAAAGCATCATTTGTCAAGGGGGGGGGATTCTTCCCCTCCCCCCCCCAATTTAAACAAAATCCAAAAATAAAAATCCCTCTGTGGGCACTTAAGACAATGTAAAAAGAAAGGAAATAAAGCCTATCAACAAGTTTATTGCCATCCTCTCCTTTCTGCAGCTGAGCAAGATTAATTTTAATGTACCAGACAAACTAGAGCCCAATTATTCCTTTCATATATACGAAGGTAACTATGCAGATTTCAAAAGACGTTCGTCTAGCCCAAGTATGCACCCGCATGACACAAATGGAACTGGGCCTTTGCCTGTCAGTAAGGAGTATTTCATAAACTATCATAACTGTAGCAGAGCTATCCATGCTATTGAAATTGATACACAGTGTAACAGAAATATTTATAGAAAACAGAGGGGGAGGGAACACTTTATTTATCCACTTCAAGAAGACCCTTATTACTCCTAGGCTTTAAATGCAAAATCTTACAACCCAGGAGAAAAAAAGAAAAGGATTTGCATCAAGCTATAACATGGCGAAAGCCGCAAACACAGTGACTGAGTCACATCAACAATCATGTTCCGTCATGAAACCCGAGTCATATGCTTGCCAAAAAGATGCCACCCAAAAACATTTGAAGTGCAAAAAGTAATAGCTGAACTAGCTTGGCAGGATAAATTTTATTGTTTTGGGAACACGTACACACACACCAGCTCTTATGGCCATGAGTCAGGGCAGACATTCTTGGCTTTTCATAGGAAAAGGTAGTCTATTTGTGTGCTTGTTTGCTTCTTGGGCACAGCTAGTGGTTAAGACTGCTAAAGTCTGGTCACCTTACAGGACATTGCAAGCAATGTGGGGTGGGCTTTAATTATGCTGTGATGATGGCCTCTGCATTTACTCAGAGGCACTCTTTTCTTTATTATCACTTTACATGTTGCAGGGATGAATCCTATCCATTACTTGTTTCAAGTCAGCACTCACAGTCCTGTTTCTTCTTAAATTCCATCCCTAATTAAAACCCAAATAATCATTCCAATCAAAGCGTGAGTTTCAATTCTTCATGTATATCTAGTCAGCCACCATGAAGAAATCTCAGAATTCCAAAACAAAATCAGTTTTTCACTCGCCCAGCCATAAAGAAAAATTTTGGCAGTAAAGAGAGTTAGATTATCCTGTCATCTAGATGCAGAGTAATCATTCCAAGGAGATGATTGATATGAAAATATCTACAGAGGGCAAAAAGTACAGTTCAAAGAAAGGGTATAATCAATGTGAAGTTCAGGTTTACATCAAGAAAACAAATCAATTGGTAAAAGGTTTTAATTCAGAAGGAATGGGGCACAGCTCAGAAACTGACTGAGACATTCTTAATTTTTTTTTTAACTTCACAGCTATCTTGCTTAAGTTTTGTATAAACTTAATTTTACAACTCATGCGTGATAGGGCAATTTTATCCTATTGTGTCATTTTGAAGTACAAGAAAACAGGAAACTCAGTATCGAAAAATGAAAGATGTCTGTTTTAACTGAGAGGTTTTCTGGTTTTAATATCGGCATTCAAATGTAGAACTATTTTTTCTCTGAACAGAATAACATTTTAAAATGCTCAAAATGGATGAAAACTAATACATAATTTTAACGTTTTCCATTTGCCTTCATGTAAGGAACATATAGTCAATGGAACCTGCTCCAAATGATAACACTCTCAGTTACATCTGACCTTGTCTTTCTTCAGACTAAACGAATGCAGCATCTGACTTTACAGTATGGAACCAGAATCTCTATTAGAACAGTATATTAAAGCATCCCACTTTTTGCCAAAACCAGTATCTTCACTGGGAGATTTAAGGCAATGTTCAACAAACATCAAGAGGTAAGGACATTCTGATGACAGCTACTCACTCACTATTTAGCCCTAGAACTGTTTGAGAAAAAAAATAAAACTGAACACAGAGCACTCATAGACAATCCAGAAACAAAACAAAATATAAAAGGATATGATAATGTAAAGTACGTCATTAGCTGTAAAAGTGTCCTTTTGCTCCAAGTACCAGTCAGACGTAATGAGAATTAATTTGTTACACCTGAACTAGGGTAATTTTAAATTAACTTTCATGGATTTCCAAAAATTGACTTGACAAGTTTTACCTGGCAAATGTGAAAATTATGGGAGGTACACTTCAATCATCAGAGTGCTGAATTTTGGAACGGAATCCTTGGGTAAGTCACATGCCTTCAATAACGCTTAAAAATAAGTAACAGCGTAAAACATTTTGTATGTTAAAGTGTAAATATTAAATTCATAAAACAAAGACATTGACAAAAGCAAAGGGTATATTTAGTATAATAATACATGTATTTAGAATTTTGTACGATGCCTTTGATATATTTGAAAGGGGATGTATTTGGGGACATGTCTTACATTAAGATTTTATAGAACAAAGCTTGAGTCCAGTGGTACCTTTAAGACCAACAGTGTTTTATTCAAGGTGTAAGTTTTAGTGTGCTTCAGATACACCTTCTTAAGAATTTATGTTTGAATACAAAACCAGAAGTATCTCTTCGTTTATGAAGGACACATATGTACATTAATAAACTGCACCCCCCTTCAAAATACTTACAGCCAAGTATCTGAAGAGAAGCACCACAGTTTTCTCACAGGTACCATCATAACCAATGCAAAAGGTGGCCATTTTCTGTTCTCAACTACCTTTACCCATGCAAAAAAGTGCACTGTGGCACTAAGATACAATGATTTAAGTACCTGAGTGTCTTTTAATGTTTATAATGTCCTCTCCTAGGCTGTCAGCCAACAAGGTCCCCTTCCCCCCCCCCCAAGCACACCTTCCCTTGTCAGGCCATGATTAATTCTGGGCTCTGTAGAGGAAGACATTACATCCGGGCTAAAACAGACCTAATTTTTACCCTGAGGCAGAGGTCTGGTTTAAACATCTCCATTCATAGTGGCATTTGTCTTCTCTTTTCATCCCCTTTACCCAGAAATTCTAGTGTGATGACTTTGTGACCTACAAATGGCCCACAGGATTTAAATTGTTATGTCGCCTGCCCCTTGTAACTAAGACAGTTTTAGTGACTCGGTGAAGCAAGATTTTATGTGCTTCAGGAAACTGCACTAAAGCAGGTGATCAAAGAAGAACTATGAATTCAAGTTTCCAATGAAGCACATATAGTTAAGATTTCCAGGCTATAGTACTACAAAGCATAGAGTCTGCAAACAAACGTCTCATAGTTGCATTTTATAAGAACAGTACAGGTGATGAAACAAGTTTTTCTACCTAATTGACAAAGCTGTAGCTATTATCAGGGCCCATAATTCACTTTTTATCTCTAGCTTTAACCAACTGAACTGTACCTATGCATTTTTTAAAAAAAACAAGATCGACATATACATGGACAAAAACTGCTCATGCAACCATTTATCTCAAATAAATGCCTAAGTATTATTCCATATTTTTTTGTAAACTTAATGCTACCTCATAATCTTCCTGCATGGAAATAAAGAAATAGTGGCACAGCAGAAAGACTTTGCAAATGTACTTGAACAACTAGTTCATATTCTTATTGCATTAAATATGGCAACTTTTGACAATACTAGGCTATTCAGACACTGCTGGCAAGTTGCTACTTAACAAGGTAATCTCATTTCTGTGGTTTTTCAATGTAAATTGATTTTTTCCCTCTTAGTTGCTCTAATAATTGAACAAAATTATACAACCGTGATGGGATTTTACTTACCAGCACACAATACATAAAATCTTCTACAAAGATGAAGTATATTACTCCATAAAACTTCATTTTTATTGTAATTAACAAATTGTATTTAAGCTTGCTTTGTGCCACAAAAGGAATCAATAGCTGCTTTTTTTTTTTTTTTTTTTTGCTGGAGGCTGCACTTTACCTGCAGGTGTTAGGCTCTGTATTTATTTTAGTCAGACTGCAATGTTCTTGATTATTATGCCATTCTAAATTTTTTTAAAAATGGAAGGAAAATAACAGGCTTCTGTACAGTTGAAGCATTAACGCCTGACAAATACCACAAGGGAGGAAAAATAATGGCACATGCAAATTATATACTGCATCTTAGACCCATAAAATGCTCAGTTTAAGATAATGAGCCACAACCTTGCCTGTGCTATAATTCAAAACTCTGATCAAGAACACTTTTCCTTAAAAGACTCAACTGATAGTTTTCAGTTCATCAAACTGAGGTTCTTGTTTTAGCGCTCATTAAGCAACTGCCTTTTTTAAAGCTCCATGCTATATGAAGCGGTGAACTGTATATATCTAAATTGATGTGATGGTTATTTAGAAGGGTTTCTGAAAAGGCAAAGTTGAACTAATCTTCTAAAGGAGACTGGGGAAAGGCCTCAGTGAATCAACCTCTTCTAGCCGACTCCTAGTCATCATTCCCCTATTCATATTCAGAAAGGGCCACTTTCTCCTTAAAAAACAGGAAATATCTTCAAAAACTACCTAAATCAATGTAAAACAGCCTTTATGGTTTCCCATTTGTCTTGATGTACTATTACAACAGTGATGCAATCTTTTCGTCAATTTTTTTAAAAAATGGGGGGATGATTATGTTTGAGACTGCACATGTGCTCTTTAAAAGCCATTAGTGTAGGATTCCAAATGACCCTTCTCTTCACACATGCACCATAAATTCTGCAAAATACTTAAGAAAATGTACCGTATAATGGGACATGTGTAAACAGAACACTTAATGATTTAGTATGAAGAATGTTACTTCATCACTATTGACCAATCCATGCATGAATTTAAAGGTTACCATCACATTCTACTACATTGTCTATTACTTCTAGTACATCACCTGGTGAAGCAATTCCAGTTTTTAAACTTCCTGCTTCATGCAAAAAAAACAACAACCCATAAATCTCCATTTGGTCATCCATTCTATTAAAATCTTCATTTTTAAGTGAAATGAATATCACTGCAGAAATGGTAGAAGCTTTTTTTATTTAAAAAAAAACTCTGGGCAAAAATCAAAAATAACTTCCTAACCATTTCCTAACTTCAATCTACATGCCTTTATAATATCTACACCCAGTTCTTAGTGAGAACTTGCACTAGATCTAAATAAGTGGTTTTCCCCAAATCAAACTTTTGCAGAATGTATTGCCAGCAGGTGCAATATACCCTAATTTTTCTGCATACACACTTTCGTCAATTAAAATACATACTATGAAGACAAACACTAGTGAAACAGATGAGATGTCAGATCATTTTTCGGTATGTTGTTCTTTTCAAATACAAATGACACTAAGTTTTCTAGAGTGTTTTCTTACCAAATCTTTGGTATTTCATCCTAGTAACTCCAATTCCTGACATGACTGTAAGGGACAAATGGACGATGAAGCAGCTTCTGAAGTGTCTAACCGCTAAGCAAACTTTGTTTTTAAGTGCTCTCCTCTTGCTCATTTTAAGGAAGGAAAACACCCAGAAGCCTGGTGTTAATGTCTCTGCTGATTGTGAAAATTGCTGCAATAAAAACTCCAACTGCTTGCCTTAAATTAAGACTTCCAAGCCTACATGCGAGATCTATATCTTTGCATTGGTTTTTATAACACTGGAAGTTGGACTGATTGCTTTGATGTTGGTCCATTAATGAGCAGGGGAGCCAAACATGACAGGGGAAAAAATGTTTATTTTAATCTCTCAAGTCAAAACCCAAAGTAATTGGTTTGTTCTGCCCCACATTGATTCAATATCCTGATTTCTCCAGCTAGCAGCCTCCAGAACAATCTGCATATCTATGTTCCGTTTCTATTGCCAACACAGAGTAAGCCACTGTGACTGAAAAGGGCAGCTGATACACTGCTGTAGTATATTAATTTCTGTCTAAGTGGTCCAATTTTGTCCTATGAAATCTTGAACATCTTCCTGCAGTAGTATTTTATAGCATTAGAGATTTGTCAGATTTTGAGATCACCATCATATGAACTTGAGTACAATGTTTTTGAGACAATTTTTAGATTATCTCTAATGGTTCTAAGGGAGAATGCACTTTCTTCACAGCACTCTCTACTCAAAGTAGACTGGTTAAAAGCAACTTAAGTGTCATAATGACAATTACGTCAATATGTTCTGACCAGACTACCAAAAGGTATTACTTCAGGCACCTTGACGGCAATAGAGACACTGCTGAAAATTATGTCAGAGAAATAGCACATCATTTCAGAACTGCTAAAAGGTGTCTACCAACAAAATTCTGTTCTTGAACTGTTCAAAATAGCAGGTCTCAAAAAAATGTTTGTTACGTGAATTCTCAAGATTGTTAGTTCTAAGCACAGCAGTTTCTTGACAAATCGAACTAAAAGGAATTATTCTGAACACTTGGACATAAACCCCTTGGCTCTAAACATATTTTTCTCAGTCAGAACTAAAGTTGTATGTTTTGTAAAACCGATTCATGTACTGCACTGAAGAAAAGGCCAAATAGCCAGTTTCAACATTGCTATGGAGCTTGTTGTTTAGCTTTTTGTTTAGATTAATGAGACTTTCAGCTCCTCCCCCCCCTCCTCCCCAAACAATCTAATGGCTGAAAAAGACCTCACCCAACATATTGTATTCTGATCTGCCAGATTCTGAACATTTATTTTTAAAGATAACAAAAAAGTAGATGAGCCGTACCTCTTTGCAAACATAGGGGGAAGAAACAGAGCAGTGAATGAAAAAAAAAATTACATAAATGTGATAGCAAAGTGAACTAACTTAAAATGTAATGAATATTCCACAACCAGACTGATGTGGCCAATCCTTGTCGCAGCTATTTTCAGAATATTCATTACACTGACAATGAAAACAACAACAAAAAGATAAAGCACTTGACTGTTACTAACCCACGCAAAACTCATTATGTACTTTTTTAATTACATAGGAAGTTGCTTTAATTATCCTATTATTCTTTGGAAATTAACTCATAGCAGTATCCAGAGGAGAGCTTCAAAATATCAAAAAAGAATACAACCTATGGGGAAAAAATTATCTATTATCCCAGTATTACTTATTAAAGAGATACGTGTGCTAACTTCAAAGGGGCTGAGTGGGTCTTTTATTTCAAAGGTTCATTTGTGATTTTTTGAAGTAATTAGAAGTTCTTTTCCATTCAGGCCTCCTAACGCAATAATGTGTAGGCCATAGCCAAAGCATGAGTGTAGAAGAAAAGGCCTTGCAAATCCCACTAACAGAACAGACAGGACACACCAGAAACTATGCAACAGTGGCTGCCATGAAAAAGGTCACCCTTTTTCTTAGAACAAACCATTAATCAATAGAATATAATTGTTTGGCCGTTTGCAAGGGCCCTGCAGCATTACAGACTATGTTCTTCACTGGCATAATTACAAAACAGTAAAAGTTCAGAAACATAACCCAAATCCACCTCCCCTTTTTACCCTTTACAATTCCCCACTGCCCTTTGGGCCTCTGCTTTGGAAGCAAATGGAAGACAGGCTGAAGTTTTCTCAATTGAGCTGAAAGCTAAGAAACCTTTGATATGCTAATACCCCCCCTTCAAATGGTAAGAATTCACACTTGCATTAATTCAAACAATTTGTGCAGAATGATGTGAAATGGCACCTCTTTTAGTGGCAGGCAACAAAAGGGAGGGAATCAAGAGTGTCTGAAGAAACCAAACAACAGAACATTTGTTCTGTAGAATTCTTTCTACTAGCCACAATTTCTTGAGGAAAACACACACACACACACACCTGAAGCCAAAGGAGATATCTTTACTTTCTGCCAAACTGACTGTGTCCAAACTCCACCACCACCACTAGATTTGCAAGATAAAAATCCAGAGATTCTTATAAGGTTATACAGTCTTAAGAAATCCCAACACCTGAAGCACCAGAGAAGATGAAGGTTTTTCTGTTTACACACTCATCTATATTTACAAAAATCATTCCTTGCCAATTATACATTTTAAAACACCCTAACCCATAAATACCTTTTTAAGCATCTTTAATATACCACACATACTTCTGGAGCACTGTCTTCAGGTGGCCCTTGATTTCTACAAATAAAAAAGAGGAATCAACCTTTTCTTTGGGCCACAACTGAGATATTCATTTTTTATCTGGAAGCCTCTTGCAAAAAAGGCATCCTCCTGATTTGCTTCCTTGAGTTTTTGTGAATACAAATGTGCAACAAGTCCTTATCCACTAAAGGGAAGTAACTTCTCCTTTCAATGTACAACTTGAGTTTGGCAGAAGAACAGACTTTGTGGGGCCTGCAAGAGACCGACAAACAGAGACAGACATATGAATGGAACTAGCCACCAGGCTGAAGAATCCAGAGAGAAGAGCCTGCCTCACTGTTAACTAAGCAAAGAATGTTGGAACAAACCAAAGCAGGGGAACAGAAAAGCTTGCCTTTCTCCAATTAACAGGATCCAGATGGCTTCTGCTGCTAATACTATACTTGCAAGGCTTCTCATTTTTCTAAGAGGTTCTTAAAGGATCCCCCCCAAAAAATGTGTTCCATGGAAGAAAGGAGGGCTATACACCCACACATCCACACACACACACCCCAAGCAAACGTGATTGGAAAAAGAGAATCTTTCCTTACTTGATCTAAACTAGACTTCTACTTTAAATCCACAAAGCCTGGCACGCTTGCCTTGAAATAAAAGTCAGTGGGGCACTTCCAAGTAAAATGTCCTTCCAGTTAAAGTATCAACGGGGTGTTAAGTATCACAGACCAACAGGAGGCTGCAAGTCTATGGCAGGCACACTTTTCTTCTTAGACTGGGACAGTTCCACTCAAATCAATAAGGGCTATTTGAAGGACAAAAAAAACCAAAACCTTTATGACAGGGCAAAGTTTAGCAAGTCAAGCAGACTCCTCTGTGTTCCGATCCCCTTCCCACCAACCAAATATCTGGGGAGCTGGTGGGTCAGCCGGAAGGGAGACAAAACTCCTAGATCCTGCAAGGAGACTAAAGGGGCTTCTTCAGCCTCCCTGGACAATCTAGGAGTTTCTTTGGCTGGGGGCTGAACTCTTCACTATCTCAACTCCCTCGCACGCGCCCCCATCCCATAACAACTCAGGCACTGACCTAATGTCCAGATCCCTGCGAGCATAGGTCCCCTAGCCCCCAAAGGGTCTCCTCTGGCTCGGAACCTTCCTTCTGCTTGCATCTGATCAGGCCCTGCAGCTCTTCCCAAAAGCCCCGGGTCCTCCTCCTCCTCCCGGCCTTAAGGATGGCCACAGCCCACCGCGCCGGTTCACATCTGATTGCGTTTTCAGGTCACCTTTCCCCCGCCTTGCCTGGGAAAGCCCTCTCCGGATTCCCAGCATTAACCCTCACCCGAGCTGCCGTTTGCTCACGGCAGGAGCGCAGCGCGCAATATTGTATTTTTAAGGAGATGATAGAGAGGAGAGGGAGCGGAATGCCTCGGAAGGAGAAGATGGGAAAGGAAACAGTTCGATTTTTACTACATCTGACGTCTCCCCCCCCCCCTTGAGAGAAAACAAAGGGTTAGGGATACGTCTCCACTGCGCACTCCACATCAGCACCCCCCCCCCCTTGCCTGCAAATGGCTCGCCAAGGGGGGCGATCGAAGTAAGCAAACAGGTACTGCAAGTGGTTTCTTTTTTGGTGTTCCCCCCCCCCCTTACCTTTGGATTCGCAGCCAACGCCGGGCCAGGGTCTCTCTAGCATCTGGGGTGCCCCGGAAATGGGATCTAAAGCAAGCCTTCTTCTGGTTACGAGGCAAAGGAGGGGAGGGATTGTGGCCCGGAAGGCGCCAGCAGCAAATAGCCAGAAGACGAGGGATCACCGGGAAGGCGAAAAGAGCCGGGCTGGGTTGAGCCTTTGCAGCTCGCTGGGCTGGGACCAAGCGTACACACACACAGGCGGCTTCTCCTCCTTCCTTTCCTCCAAGCGAGCCCAGCCAGCCGAGAGGCTTCGCTAGGGGTTAAGTCAACATTCCCCCCCCGGCAGTTCCCCACGCACTCTGCTCCGTCCAAAAAGAAAAGCGACAAGAAAAGGGGATGAAACAGCCACACGCAAGAGAGCGGGGGGAGCGCTGGAATAATTCTGCCGGCAGCGAGAGATCAAGCGTCGCCACCGAAGAGCGCTAGGTGCAAAGCCCAGTGGATGTGACCGACCCTGGAGTCCACTCTCTCTAGGCAACTCGGATACGGAGCAAGCGAGGCGACGCCGACCGCAGCAGCCGAGATCAACTCAGTGTATTCTCGGGAGGGAGGCGAAGTCGGAGGAAGGGGTGCGATCGCATGCACAGACACGCGCGCACCATATATATATATATATATACACACACGCACACGCCAGTAAAAGCTCCCTTCTCCGTCGTCCTCTTCGCCTTCGTTTACGTCTCCCTGGATGACATTCTGGCCTCGGCCACGATCCACTTCCAGCCCTTCTTCGGCTTCTCTTCTTTTCTCGCTCTCACTGCTTCCCTGTCGTTGTTGCCCCGTGAACGGCGATCAGGAGCCAACGCTGATCGCCCTCGAAAAGACGGGGAGGAAGGGAGAAAACGAAGGAGAAGAAATCTCGGAGCAAAAAAAAAATAATTTTAAAAAATCCCAGTGAATTGTATTGCCAGCTCCTTTTCGTTCATGCACCTCTCAGTGTGTGACTGGGGATTGCGAAGTCCTGACACAGACTCTCCACTCCTCTGAACTGGAGCCACCTCCAAGCCGCCGCCTCCTCCTCCTCCAATCTCCACCCCTCTCTGCCTCTCCTTCTCCCCACCCCTGGGCTCGGCTAATCATATAAACATATTATCATGTATAGAAGCGGCGGCGGCGGCAAAAGACCCTAAAAAAAAAAAAACCCTCCCCCAAATCTTTCTTTTCCTCCCCTTGGAGGGTGAGGGGCTCCGGCAAATAAAAGCAGATTAGAGCGCGCTAAGTACCGAGCATGGAACAGATAATCTAAAGGCTCGATCTGCCACCACTGGCCATTTTCCACTCCATTTGAGCTGCTTGCGGCTGCACGGCTTTGGGGCGAGGGAGAGAAGGTGGGCTGGCGAGAGGGGAGGGAAGAGGAGGGGGCTTTTCGGCACGAAGCGGCCGAGCTCTGGCCCCGGCAGCCAGCGAGGCGCGCTGCCTCGTCTCAACCAACGGAGCCCGCCAGCTCTGGGGCAGCCCCAGGGCTAGAGCCGGGAAGTGAGGGGGGGATCCCCACGGGGCGCCTTGCAGGCTGGGGTGCTTCAGCAGCCGAGCGGGGCGCTGCAGCCGAGCAGGCGTCTGGCTTCCGCGCCAGCTCTGTTCGGGGAGGGGGGGTGGATTAGTTGCCTTCGCGCGCTCTTGCTTGCAAGGAGGGAAACACCGGCGCGCAGGCCCCTCAAACTTTCGCCGCCGGCGTGCCTCGCTCTCGCTCCCTTTTTGTTCTTTTGTGTGCGTGAAGCAGCCTGCGGCTGCCGCGGAGCCGGGATAGCTGGGGAGGGGCAGGCGCTAGAAGAAGCCAGAGTGGCTGGCCGAAGGGAAGGGAAGAGCCGGCGGAGGAAAAGAGCCGGCAGGGAGTCTTCCAAAGTTCAACTCCGAAGGGCTTCGGAGGGTGCGCCGCCGCCGCCGCCACCCCGGCCGCCATTCTCCACCGTCCTAATTGTTTCTCTCGTCTACTCATAATTCACTCGACTTTGTGAGGCTGTTGAGCGTGTAATCAACTCGCGGCGACGCTGAAACGGGGGGGAGGGGGGCCCGGGGCGAGGAGAGAAAGGCACGAAAATAAACACGAACGACTTTCTATCGCTCCCCAGATGCTCTTAATGGTATTTTTTAAAGATCTGTTTCCTTTATTTCCTTACATTGAAATAGCTTTGCTCTTGTCCACTGAGCACATTTCCTTACGACACCTCCCTCTCCCCCCCCCCCCTCTCTCTCTGTCTCTGTCTCTCTCTTCCCCTTGTCAGCAAGCGGAGGCGGCGGCAGGCCACATGAAAGCACGCGCGTCAAGGCAAGATAAATAACGCCGGGCAACAATATCAAGAAGGATGTAAATTTCACGTGATGATATTAGCAGGGCTGGGGGAAACTCCTCTGGTTACCTTCCTCAGTCAAATCCCGCCAATTGTAGGAAAGGGTTTTCCCATCCCCTCGCCAATACAAAGTGCTGCTCTTTTGTTTGGGAAACGGAGTGGTTTTCAAATTATCTGCACTGGGTGTGTGAGTATGTTGATGTACCTCCCTGGTAAGGCTGGGCAGGTGTGTGTATTGTTACCCTACAATAGCATACAGTGTATATTTATTACACATTTAAACAGTGTTTAATGAAACTTGGCCTTGGAACTGTGTGTATTCTTGGCACATCATCAGTATATTTCATTCCCAACCAATGTTCCCTCTAAGCTGTGGAGTCTTGTGAGCAAAAATTCTACTTTGTGAGCTACTGGCATTAAAGTGGTGAGTGAGTGATTTGGCTACTGCATAAATTAATTTGCTCTGGAGCCATCCTTCCTGAGCTAAGACAAAAATCTGTGAGCCAGAGGTTAAAAAACTGAGCTAGCTCACACTAACTCACCTTAGAGGGAACACTGTTCCCAACATGGCCAAATCTGTGGATATTGAAATCTGGAGCCATGAACAGGCAAGGCAAATCTTTCTACAAAACTCAGAAAAGCCCCAGGTCTGCAGAAAAATCTGAAATCTTAAAAAATGTATATATTGAAGGTTAACCCCCCTCCAAATAATAGAAGTGCCTGTATCTTTAAGAAACAACTCCCCTCTCGGTGGCCATTGTGAAGATGTAACCACAACAGTATTGACAGCCTTCAAGCCTTGGTTTCTGTTAGGACAAAGTGAGGGGGAGGGCCCTTTTTAAGGTTGCTTTGGCTTATAATGAAAGAATAGGTGGAGGTCTGCAGCAGCAACTGGAAGGCCACTTGCTACTAGTCAACTGCTTGCTAACATGCAACAGCAGATGCCACATGAAACCAGTGTGATGTGGTGGTCATAGTTTTAGACTAGGAACTGGAAAAGCCATGTTTGAATCCCTGCTGTGCCATGGAAGCTAACTGGTTGACCTTGGGCTAGCCATACCTGCTCAGACTAGTTTACCTCTCATCGCTGTTGTGAAGATAAAATGGAGGACAGGAGAACTATGACCTGCTTTGGGTCCCCATGGTGGAGAAAGGCAGGATAGAAATGAAGTAAATAAATAATAAATACAGCTTAAGATGGGGAGAGCAGATAACAGATGAGGGGGAAGCAGGAAAAGGCCAGGAGGAGGTAAAGAGGAAATAGTTTGGGAAGGAAGAAATGGGAGAGGATTGCCCTTCAGTCCCAGTGGGTTCCCACTCCACAACTGGGCCATAGCTTTGCTGGATAGAGGCTGCCAGGGGGAGGGAAAGCTGAAGATGGGAATCAGGTAAAGGTAGGTAGGCTGGTGGATGGAAAGCGAGAAGGAGGAGGTTTTGGGATCTCCTAAGGAGGAGAAAATAGTGGGGAGAGGGGAAAATGAGATTACCCTCTCCTCAAATCCTTGTGGGTCCCCGGCTTCTATTGTATCAATACCCTACACTGCAGATAAGAATACACTATGAAAAGAGTGCAAGTGGGAGGCAAACACCCTGATCTGGATAACGCAGATCTCATCAGATCTCAGAAGCTAAGCCAACATTAGTATTTGGATGAGAGACCACCAAGGAAGTCCAGAGTCACTATGCAGAGCCAGGCAATGGCAAGCTACCTCTGAACATCTCTTGCCTTGAAAACCCCACAGGGTCACCACAAGCCATCTGCAACTTGGTGGCAAAAAAAGAAAAGGCAAACCATCGTGTTTAGAGAGGTTCATCTCTCCTTTCACTTCTGTGGTCATTTTTGGCTCAGTGGAAATAGCAACCACACAGTTAGCAGTCCCCTCCTCCCACTCTAGAGCATCTTGGGTAACTTAGCCATGTTACAGTATTTTGTGTTGTGGAAGCTATGACAAATGGAGCAAAGGAAACAAAAATCAAGCATCTTGCTTCCCAAACCATTCCATATTCTGTGTTTTTCTGCTTGCTCACTGCTACCAGTTGCAGCCAAGGTTGCAGTGGGGTGGAATGCAGAACACTGTGGTACCAGGTACCAGAAAACTGTTCCAAAATGTTACAGGTGGGGGGATCAAGCACATTGTTCCCCTTTTCAAAGCCATCTGTACACTTCCAAACCACAAAACAGTGTTAGAGAACTTCTTATGGAATTATTTTTTAATCCCGTACCAAACTGAATTCTGATGGTGCAGGATTATCATGTCAAAGACAGTGCGTTAACACCATAGGTACAATCTAATTGCAGCTGTGAGTCAAAGTGATAGGACCATATCATAACCACTTCCTGAGTTTCAGACCATGTCTTCTTCTCTGACTGTAATTACTGCAAGACCTAATTTGGTGTTTTAAAATCCTTCAATATTATCTGTGTTGTGCCACCCTTAATTGCCCTGGGGTCATTCTTCTGGAGTGAGTTATGTCAGCTTCAGGGCTTTTGCGCCACCACAAATTGCCCTAGGTTCACTGTTCTGAACTGAGCTACACAGACCACACCAGGGGGGGGAAGGGGTTGTTAATTCATAGTTGGGGGTGGCAAGCATCAGTGACCATTTGAGAAGTCATTTAATTTTGTGAGCTTTCAAAGTTATCATCCTTTTTGGCTCTGTTGGCACAACAGAGGTTTTTACTACATGAAAATGAAATAGCTTTTTTAAAACATACTTATTTGAAGGCGTTAAGAAGGGCTTTCCATGCTTAAGTGTATCATCCACCTTGATATTTTCACAGCATAAAACAGTAGTGGTTTTTAATGTAGTTATCTGAAGCAGTTAAGAGAGGCATTCCACGTCTAAAAGTACCATCCACTTTGAAAATTAGCTAAGTGAATTCTTGAGAGTAACTAAGAAGTCTCTAGACAAGAATGCTACTCCTTACTGCTCCATAATACTATTTGTGCCAGTGATCCTCTGATGTCTTCTTGCATCCAGATGACAGATAGGTTAAGTGTTCTCACATCTCCATGATTCGAGGCTGTACTGAAACATATTCAGGTGGGGTAGCCATGTTGGTTTGAAGCAGCAGAACAAAGTTTGAGTCTAGTGGTGCCTTTAAGACTAACCAAGTTTTATCCTGGGCATAAGCTTTTGTGTGCACACTGGACTCAAACTTTGTATTAAAACAGTTACACTAAGAATGGGCCATCCCATCTCTGGAGTCTCTGTAGCCAGGTAATTTGGGTGTGGTCAGAATATTGTCTGACAGCAAGAGTGAAGCCACAAGGGGACATGCAACTGGTACTGGTCAGATTATTTTTACGCTGCTATAAACGTAAGTGAAAAAGTTCACATTTGCTTTCTGATCTGAAGGCTCTACCATAACATTGGGGGGGGGGGTTGCTGTCAAGTCACAGATTACGTATAGCGGGTTTTCAAGGCAAGAAGTTTTCAGAGGTGTTTTGCCATTGCATGCCTTTGTGTCACAAGCCTGGAGTTTCTCGGTGGTCTCCCATCTCAATACTAACCTGGACTAACCCCGCTCAGCTTCCAATATCTGACAAGATTGCAGCTGCGGTCACACAAGCAGTTTGCACCAATATATGTGTGTTAGCTTTGTGAATTTAAAGAGCATGATCAGACAACAACATCTGACTGCCTTTCATGCCCCAGTCGTCAGTACCCGGGGAAGCGGAGTTTGCCGACACCAGAGAAAGGCCAGTGTTTATGTATGCTAGCGCTTCTACTCCACTTTTCCTAACATTTGAACCCCCCCTGTTGTGAACAGATGCCAGATGGGAAGTGTGAACAGTCACTTCCATCTCAGTCGTGGGGGGAGGGTGCACCCAGTAGGGATGTGTGCATAAATGCATATGAGCATAAGTGACTCCCATTGCCCTCAAGGGCCACACTCCATGTTTGAGGCACTGATAATGTGGATGCTTCAGCGCAGGACTGGAGCACGGAGAAACTGCTTCGGTGTGCTATCTGGTCAACCCTTCCCACGATGATTTAAACCACCACAAATAGAGGCACCACCAGATTGCGCTAAGACTCCAGTGTGACTGCAGTCTGCATTAGCCTGGATTAGGCTGGGGCCTGCCGTAACTCAGTACATAATACTCATGAACAAAAAGAACTGTAGATCTTAGAGACCCTGTCTACCTCCTATGATTGCTAGGTCCCCCCGGCTACCAGCGAGAGATGGGGGGGTAGGGTTGTCAGATTCAGATTGGGAAACTCCTGGAGATTTGGGGATGGAGCCTGGGGAAGACAGGTACTATTTCTATATGGACTGAGTAGGATACAATGCCATAGAGTCCATCCTCCAAAGCATCAATTTTCTCGAAGGGAATTGATATCTGTAGTCGAGATTAGCTGTGATTCCGGGGGATCCCCAGGTCCCACCTGGAGGCTGGCATCCCTACTACTGTCTATTCTCCCAACAGCTGGAGAAATAATCTCAGAATGGGGAAAAAACCCACTACATCACCTAGACCTCAAAGCAGAGGACAGGTATTCAGGAGGAGATTACCCCCTGCAGATTAGATCTACAGACTTGACTCACCCTGTGAGGAAAATATGGGACACCCTGAGGAAAAAGAGGATGGAACCAAAGATATTGACAGTCATTCTCTCTTTCCAAGAATTCCAAGAATCAGAGGAAGCAGGAAGTGTTTTTTTTTTAAGGCAAACTTTTTTCAGGAATTAACCAAGCTTTTAACACTAGTTAACTAGTGAATCCAAATGCTGCAGTTAACACTGTGTGTCAGAATAAATAATGCAAACCAGAGGCACATGCATACATAGAGTAATACGTTCATACATAGAGTAATACTGGGTAATAGAAAACCTAATACCTGAGAGAACATAAGAAGAAAGAATCCCATAGAAAAAAGAACAGGGGGAGGTAGCTTTACAGAGCACAGAAGTTATATGACTACTGCAAGCTTCACAGGGACAATTGCTGCTTTTTAAAAGGATACCATGGAACCCTTGCCAGCTTTTCTTCAGAGCCATGAGATCTAGAACTGGGTTCAGTCTTGATCTGCGGTGACCACTGCATTGTGTTGGATTCATTCCTGTGTGGTACAATTGCTACACACAGCTACAGTTCATCTGGCTATGTTCAGATTTACTTCGCCTATATAAATTGCTCTCTAGTAGTAGACAGTCTGATATGTAATTATGCTTATTTATGCAGATATTTATTTCTATGTAAATGAGGTAAACAAAATTAATGCTCATTTCTCTCCCCAATGGGAACCTAAAGCAGTTTATGACATCTTGTCTTCCCTTTTATCCTCATAACAACCTGTCAGATTAGTCACTGGCCCAAGGTCAGAATGGGGATTCAGACGTGAATCTCCAGGCCTTTCTTTCCAGGGGAACCTCTTCTGTAAAAATTTTTAAAATGTTTAAAAGTCCATGAGTTTTCAGTAAACAGATTGAAAACTTCTTTTCCCTCTTGAAAGTTCCAGCACCTTTTTTTCCAAAAAAAAAAAAAAAAGTCCTGTGAATCTCAAAGGTCTAGCATTCTAACCACTACACCACACTGATCTCACACCAAAAGCATTTTTTGTCCAATATTAAACTCATTTTGCAACAATGAAAGTGAAAAATGTTCTGTACCAAACTGGCTTAATTAAACAGTCCAAACAATAATCCAGGCAACATGGACACTTTAACAGAGTCATGAGGATTCAAGTGTGCTATTATTGTAAAGACTTCTTTAGGCATGTGCTATGTTCCTCTTAGTATTATCATGTTTTGTAAAATATGTTTGTTCTTTCCAAAGGTAGGTGCCTGTGCAGATGAAAAGACTTGGAAAGGGAGTTCACTGATATAGGTGCTACTTTTGACCTTGGCGCAGTCAGAGAATGGGAGCAAGACTGGGTCACCAACCTTTCAACAATAAACAGGGATTATTGTGTTTGCTTTTCTTTTGCTGGAGAAAGAGAGAAATTCCTTCTTATCTGTTCCTTGTCAGCACAAAAAAAAAAGTGTTCCTGTGTGGGGGAAGCTCAGTTCACAGTGAAAGTTTTGCCTGAATAAAACTTAAAGGAAAAAAAAAACGAAAACACAAGTAATTGCTTCTTTGCTAGTCATATTTCTGCCCACAGAAAGCATTCTGTATGCCTTTGAAAGCAAAAACAATGGCTAAAAAAGATCCAGGCATCCTTAAGCACTTTTAGATACTATTGTTTCCAGTGGGAGAACTAAACATGTAAAATCAATGCAATTTAACAGTGCCTAATTTTGGTTAGATTATTCCAACACATTATTGGCTGATATATACCTTTAGTTTCTAAATGTTCATGAGATCCCTGTTAAGGAGATCATAGATGCAATAAAAATATAGATGCAATAAAAATTAATCTAGGAATACTGCTTTCTAAAAAATAAGTCTTTTATGTATCTCACAGTTTTGGCAATAGGCAAATTCTATAAATATTTATAATATTTTTACTGTGACACCACAGATATTTTAGCATTGTTGGTAAATGTTATGCCTCAGTGCTGTTTCCATATTTATGCTAATGAATCCAACTTTTTTTTAAAGGTATGTATGCAAAGAGTTATCTGCATTGGGCATAGTTTTACAGAAGATTACACAAAATGGGTTGGATCCTATTAACTTTTTGTTGATGCAAGATGAAAGAAGGACTTCTTTTGACCTGAAAAGAATGTTGTGGAACCTGTGTAGACAAAAGGCCACATGGGGCAGTCTGCCATGAGGAAAAGAATCAGACAAGATCTTCCCTCCTTTCTCTTGCATTAGCAGAAAAGCTGGTAGATTCCAAACCACAGGTTTCAGTTGAAATCATGGTCTTCATTCATCTATACATGTTCTTACCTAAAAATATTTTTGCTTTACTTAATCTGGCCTGCAGCAACTTTTAATATGTTGTTCTATGTGAATTTCACTAGCATTCAATATGCATGTAACTTTGCAGCACCTTGAGAATCTTTTTTTTTACCCATTTTAGTTAATTTGACTCATGAGCAGCATAAGCTTGCCCACTGACTTCATAGTCAGAGTGACATCTGTGTTCCCCCCCAACACTTTAAAAGCTTTGCCAGATATCACTGTAGCTACCTACAAGCTCCAGCCTTACATGTCACATTGTTTATGTGAAAAAGTGACTAATCCTATCATGTAAACCCATTTTTAAAATGTATTAGTATTTTGCTTGTTAGGGTTTGTATTCAGCCATCATGCTGCCTTATGGAGTGATCCACACGTTTCCCTTTGGACAGGTGGTACAAGTTGTCAAGGTTTCTCTCTCTCATCCCAGTCCAGGGATGGGAGAGAAACCAAGCGGTCAGGAACAATTAAACAAACCCCAGGAGATTGTCTGTACACTCTCCAGGCTTTACCGGTAGTCTGCCACCAGGATCTTAATGTTGGCCCCGGTCACACTGGGGGGAAAGGTGCAGCTGAAGTGCGGCTTTTTTGTGCCACATCAAAAGAGAAGTGCGGCGGCGGGATCAGACAGCTCCCCCGAGCCGCCATGCAGTTGCTCCCCGGCATGATCAGATGCCAGGGGGAAGCTACAGATCAGTGAGCGAGGCGAGCCCGCTGCGCATTCACACGCATGCGTAGTTCTACAGGGCCTCCGTATGCTGCAGGGAGATGGGCGCATCGGCGATCAGACGCCAGCCCTTGCTGTGCATCTACAGGTAGGTAGTACTCTTTTGGTGCTACCTTTTTGCAGCGGGTTTTCGGCTGGAAGGGACGGATCGGGGACGGGGGTTGCGGTATGATCGCGCCCGCTTGATGCACCCCCGATCTGTCCCTCCTGCGGGGCAAATCCTCCCGTGTGACCGGGGCCATTATGGGCCAAGGGTCTGACTCACTTTAAGGTGATGGTTGTGTGTGTGTGTGTAGATGCTGCAAACCTTCATAATAATCATTTGGTGAACTCTGAATGCATTTGTGTCATGGGATTGCCATGGCACAGTCCAGAAGAGCTGCCACTTTCACAGAACCTACATGGTCATACCAGAACAATTGAAATAATGTGGTATGAATGCACAGCAACAAAACAGCTCATGTTTTACATACCACAGTAGACATTTGATTCAAGTCAGTTATGATGGTATGCTTGACATAATTTTTATTTTTTTAAAAAAAAACTTGCTCTAACACAGTTCTATTTAATGCTAGGTTTTGTAACATTTTCCTTTTGTCTCTATGACTGCTATACATGCAAGTCTGGTCCAACCAGTAGGAGCTATTCACAAACCTACTGGATAAGGCACTTGAAGACTAATGGCCAATCGTTATGGATTATTGCCATGATTCTCAAGGAATTGTATACAGCTTCACTGTGCATAGGCTCTCTAATGAAAGGGTACCTGACAACACTTTCAACCAATTGTACTGACAGCTGCATTCTTGGGAAGAACGCATTTCCAAAAAGCGATTGAACCTATCTGACAAAATGGGTCAAATTGCGCTCCCAGTTACAGCCACACAACACTATCGCTTCTGCTAAACAGTGTTTCAGCTATGAAATTGCTGCATACGTGCAGCTACTTTGGAGAGAAAAATATCTTAGAACATGTTATCTCTTCTGCCATTTGAACAAAAATTATTAACGTGATTTGCCTGGAATTAGATATAACTCAGGGCTATAGTCAGAGGTGTTTGTATACTTAGAAAGCATGGGATTTGATACTGAATACAAAACAAGAATAGAGAGAATCTCTATTTTAACTTTCTAGCCCTCAAGGATACAGTCTTAAAGGTGTGTGAACAGTGCTTGGAGAAAGGTGCTAAATTCTTCTAACCGGATAGCAAGCCAAGCCAATATATTCAAACTGGCTTGCCAGATTGAGTTTTCTTGGCATAGACTTTGATGTAAAATGTTGATTTTTTTTTAAAAAAAGCACAGAGAACATACAACCTAGAAAATGCAAATAGAAGTATAAAATAAAAGTTGGAACAAATGACGAACAGAGCAAAGCCCCTGCCTCCAAGGAGGGCCAACCAGAGATCAGCCCACAGACCAATCCAGGCAACAGCATTCCACAAAGACAGCTGGTGCTCCACATAACTTGCAAATATGCCAAATTGCCAAGATGTGTGCAACAAAGCAAACCAAATCACAATAAAATCATTAAGCACTGGGTCTTGAAGTTAATCTATTCACACCTTACCAATATGAATTAGGTGAAATTTAAAACATGACTTATAAGTTGCATACAAGTTCGGAATGTAGGAAAGGCAAGGCCAAATTAGAAAGCGTGCATTAGGCTCTATGAAGAACTGTATTATAGGCCTCGCTCTTGAGGCATCTGTCAAGATTCACAAGCGTGTATGCAGACAATGTAGGGTGTATGTAGTATGAATTCAACTGCACACACACTGGTCTCTCATCTTCCACTGCACAGGAAGTTTTCCCCTGGCATTCCTATCAAATTATTTGATTTCACTGAATTCATGAACGTGACTGCTTCTTTCTTCTGATAAGGCAGTGCTTTGGTTTTCAAACTTTCTTTCTTTAGGGAATACTTTTCATGTCAGCTTGTCTGTCAAAAAAACACAAAACCTGAACACCTGCCAAGGAACCCTGAGCACTGCTAAGAATTCTAGGAGAGACTGCAGAGTGCATACTCATAGTCCTTCTGGGTCAGTTGCCAATTCTGCTGGGCCTCATCACCCCCAAAATACTACTTTCACATAAAGGGCCAATGATAGTGGCAAACTGCCCAATGTAATACCAGAGGATCTGAAAAATTCCGGGACCTTCTCTTCTGAGAAACTCAAAGCAGTCCACAAAGAGTGTAGCTACCTCAAAAACCTAAAAATCTTGATTTACAAGGAAGCACTTACCAGAACTATTAGTAGAAATGACAGTATTAATCCCATATAAGTGTCATCTGACATGTTTACCAATATCCCCGTGTACATGTGGTAACCAGATATCCTGCTTATCTCTGGACTCAGATGCAAAGATTTTACCATCTTTTGTTTTTTGAAAGTTTTTTTTTAAAGTTTGTCTATTTGATAGGTTTGGAAAGCTTCCAGTGTCCATTTGTCCTAGTCTAGAGTAGCTAATTGACTTACTTGACATAATGTGAACTGCTCAGCTAGGCTGTAGAAATGTTGAAGCACTTTGTTCACTCTGGGTCCAAAGTAGGGTTGCCAGCCTCCAGGTCCAGGTGGGGGTTCACTCACTTCTGGGGGCTTCAATTTGCCCTCAGCCAGCTGGCCGGCAGGGGAAGCCCTGCCCCAAGCCCTGCACCCAAGAGCAACCACCCACCTGGCCATCCCTCTCTCTTCCCTCCTGCCTAATTTAAAGGGCTTCAGCTGATCAGCAGGGACCACGTGGCTCAGCAACCAGCTGGAGGGCCCTTTAAATCTAACTGGTGGTCACGGGCCACACGCTTGGCTCACAAAAAGACAGAGAAAACCCTTGATCTTTTTGTGAGCTAAGCATGCAGACTGTGTCCGCCCCCTCTGTCCCTCCTGCTAGATTTAAAGAGCCCTCCAGCTTGTTGGCGGGCTGCGTGGTCCCCACCAATCGGTTGAAGCCCTTTAAATCAGGCAGGAGGGGGAGGGGGTGGCCAAGTGGGTGGTCGCTTTTGGGGGCAGGGCTTGGGTTGGGAGTTGGGGCATCCTCACCGAAACCCAGAACACCCCCCAAATCCCCCCACCGGAGCAAAGAGGGTACCTGGCAACCCTAGTCCAAACCAAATGGTGTATGTCTTCCCCCCCCCTCCACTGCAAATAGGTCTTACCTAGGCCTGCCATGTCTGGATTTGGTCTGAACTGACTGAATAATTTGTTTTGTCATTGGATGAAAGAATAAAGGCCTTTCCCACCACTAGACTGCACTCTCAGATGGACACTCGTTCAGAAGTACATTCTAAACATTCTAAAGAAGAGAGCATTTCCAGGAACACCTCAGAAGACATGTCATTGTAAAAATCAACTCAAACAGAAGTTATTTTCAGATTCAAAATTCTTATTAGGAAATGTTGGCTATTGTTTTTTAAGAAATAACCTCTGACCAAAATCTAACAGGGAATATATATTTCCAAAGCCGACTGGCATGCTTCATGAGAGGGCTTTAATATTAAAGCTCAGCAGAATAGTTTTTAATGTATCTGGAACATGGAGCGTTAAGATTTCACTCTTCTCAGGAAGTTTGATCCAGGCCATTTTTTTTTTAAAAAAGAGAGTTACTTAGCACAATCCATTGCAAAGCTAGATCATATAGTCAATCAGATGGAAAGTGACAAGATAAAAATTTCTTATGATCAGCAACATAGACATCAATTTTAGCAAAAATAAAAAAGAGTGATTTTTCACCTTAATCACTAGAAAGGCTCGCTGTATTATGCAGCAATATATGGGCTTGAGAATTGTAGTGCTGTGAACGAGTATTGATTTTTTAGTTAGGCAAACAATGCTGAATATATTGCTCAAATATATTTCGATGCTGTTGGCTGTTCCTGTATTGTCTTTGAAAACACAAACATCCAATCTAGACTAAAAGGTGCTTCAAGATTGTTTAAAGTTTCATTTATATTCTAGTTTTGTCAGAGGGTGGTGACACAGGCTTCTCTCATTTTTCTGGGGAAAGAGGTCTGCATTTTCTGTATATTTTGTAATGTATACAGTTTTAGCTGATCTAGACTTAGTTATTACATTTTAACGTACGCATTTCCAACAATTGATGGTTGGTTGTGTTGGAACATGTCTAATGGGAGTAGCAGCAGCTTCAAGAATGGGAGTACCGGTATTTACTTCCCTGAGAGAAGTAGGAGCGCAGACCACATCTGAAATCTGGCAATAAATTCAGCAGCATTTGCTGTGCCCTAGATCAATAACTGAGTGTGTACATGGGCCCTCAGATCACCATAGTTACATCAAAGAAATTGTGTCTGAAAGGCATTTTTATTGTAGATATCATTATCCCAATGGTTGGTTCAAATATATTTGGTAAGCTTCAACAATATATCAAGATCCAGGGGGAAATCTTTTGTTAAATAACCAACACTTTCTAATGACCTAAATTACAGGATACATATGAGCCAAAACCAATGTGAGACAGGGAGATCCATGACTGGATTTTCCCAATATTTTAAAAAGATGAACAACTTCCACATGGGGCCCTGATTCAGACTTGCCTGTGGCATCAAAGGATTTAACTACCCCTGCACATACCTTCCCTTGAAAACCAAAACTTCTTAATTAAAAGAAGGATGCCTATATCCAACCACCCCTTTCCAGGCCTGACAACAGAGCTGGAGAATATTTTAGCTTTGATTAACAAAACCATGGGAGTAGAAGGATTAAGTCTCTTCTCTACTGTGCCACACATCTCACCCAAATTAAGGTCATGTGAAGCAGTTCTCAGTCCTTTTAAAATGCTGGAAAGATATAATTTTCTCAGCATCACATCTGTTTTGGCACTTCAAACATTACAGAATACACAGGTTGGGTTTGTGTGAGTTGTGGTTCTCATCAGTTCCCACATGTGTGGTATGCAATTCAGATCATAACTCTAGCTCAAGTGGAAAAGGGGCTTCAGCCTCCCCCCCCCTTACCATTTTCCTGGCCTAAATGAGTCTTGGAGGTGCTGTCTGGCCTGTTTGGAAACTCACAAGTGTACTTGTGTGCTTCCCCAACAAGACTGATAGAGTACACTGGTACCATTACAGGCTGGGGGGGGGGGGGCTGAAGTCTCTATGTTGCCACAGTCATGATGAAAATCAGATGTGTTTGGTAACTGAGAATTGGGACAGTGACACAGAGTAGGGAGTGGGCCCTGGTCCCAATCTGTGTACTTTGTAAGGAGTGGATCAGCCTCTAAAATAATCAATAGAAGTTATGTATTTATTCAGTCAAGTTCAAGTATATGTATTTTATTAGCAAGTATCCTAAATTTGAAAAAAAAAATGTAAAAGGTGTATGGCAATATTTAGAACAACTGAGACAATATAAAATGTGTTGCCTTTTAACCACACAGCCAAGTTTCACTTGTATTTCTTTTACTCCCAAAAGAGCGAAGGTCATCCAAGGGGCAGTCACAGGATAAAGGTCTTCATTCCTTTAACCAAAGGCAAAATATCAAACTGAATAACTCTTGAAAATCATCCAAAGAACTTGATGGTTTCCCATATCACAATATAAAAACTGCTATGTTTTGAGTGGCAAAGGTACTGCAAAGGAACTCAGTGCAGAAAAGCTAGATTGACACTTTCTTTTCTACAGTGTATTATTCTCATTACTTCAGCCCCGTTTTAGATGGGATCATTCTTTATAGAGTAATGTGCAGATTGGACTTAGGGGGTCTGAGTTACAACCCCCCAGAGAAGCTGGTCCCAGGAAAATGCTTTTGGGGGAAATGTAAGGTGCACATTCAAAAGTGTATAGAATCAACCCCCTGCAAGCTACACACACCAGACTCCTAGGGAACCTCACCCTGCTGCCTGCTCCTTTACAATCTCTCCAAGTTGGGGGCTGATTACATTTCTGGGGTCCCAGTTACAGACCCCCCAAAAAGGTCTCCCCAGTGCTTTCTCTGGAAAAGACAGCTGAGGTCACAGGAGTCTATAGAACAGCTCTGGAAAAAGCCAGTGACATCAAATTCACAGGGAAACTTCACCTGGGCAGATCAGTTTCCCATCCAGACACTATGCTTGCAGTCCACCTAGCCCTCAAGTCTCCAAAGGCAGGTTTTGAATGACAGAAAGGCAGCCATCCCCCAAAGTTCTAACAAGGGCTCCCCAAAGTAACCTCATGACAGCTTGGCAGGCACCCTAGTCACACCACATGAGCAAGAGAAGCAGAGGAGTGGCTTTTGAAGCAAGCTCTCAGGATTGCTCCCAGTACTACAAATTATCATTAATGCAGTATGAAGTGTTAAAAGCCACTCCTCTGCTTGATTCAAATTCCTGAACACCTCTGTGTGCTGCGAAGGTGAAAGTGGGTGCAAAGAGTGCTCATTGTGGGGGGAAGAAGTCCTCCACCCCCTGTGTACCACAGGCCCATGTCCCCAGGCACAAACACATCCTGCAGGCCACTGGAGCCTGGCCTCAGCAGGGCATTAGTAGGGGTTTTGGAGCCTCCTTCCCCTGATCTGTTCCTGGAGCTCTTCACAGAGGCAAAAGACTTGTTAGCACTGCCAAAGACACCAGCAGTTGATAACACTGTTTGGAGAGAAGGAGGAGGAGGAGACTGGATTTATACCCCACCCTTCACTTGGAGTCTGAGTGGCTTACAATCTCCTTTCCCTTTCCCTCCCCACAACAGAGATAGATGGGGCTGAGAGAGCTCTGATAGAAGCTGCTATTTCAAGAACAGCTCTGACAGTACTGTGGCTTGCCCAAGGTCATCCAGCAGCTGCAAGTGGAGGAGTGGGGAATCAAACCCGGTTCTCCCAGATTAAAGTCTGTGCACTTAATCACTACACCAAACTGGCTAGGGAGCCTAGGGAGTGCTCTATCAGAATTACATAAGGAATGTGAGCTAGACTCTGACAGCAGTGATTCAAAGGGTGGGGGGGGAGCCCACAGTTTGGGAACATTTCCTCATCCTCCACAGTAACCCCTGTGTGGCAAAGTGCCAGGTGTGTCACACCCATATCCAGGTGGGCACAATCCCCCAACACTTGTCCTCCTCCATCCTCCGCAGGCACCTGCAAAGGGTGTACCCAACTATGTTGCCAGTGGAGGAAAAGGTGGAGGCCAGCAGGAGGAAGAAGAGGCCCACTCCCTTTCAGCAGGGAGAAGTGGAGGGAGAGCCCCTCCAAGAAAGGCTCCCTGTACTTGGCCTGGTGGGGATGAAACATCAAGGCAGGCCAACCTCCAAGAGATCAAAAGGGCTACGTGGAGGGCTCAGGAGAGCCTAAGAAGCAGTCACTTGCCTCGTCTGTGAGATGATTGCTGCAGATGGCCAACCTTTCTACCTTGTGGATGACATAGCCTTATGCCAACTACTGTGGTGATGGACAAGTCTCCAGAGCATGAGGCAGAACTGTGGACTTCATGGCAGACCTCTGGAACAGCCAGCAGGACTGCTGGGGCATGGCCCAGATCCTAGGAGGGGACAGTCCTGCCACTGGGCTATAAAGTGGTTCTGCTCCATGTGCAGGGGATGGATGAAGACCACAGAGTGCAAAACACCACTGCCATGTGATACAGAGAAGCCTGAGGGTGTGGGTGGGCAGTGGCAACATTGTCCATAGTTACATGGTCACAGAAGTCGGCACCAACATGCTGGCAGAGGTAAAGTGTGGGTGCCTCAAGGACATCATCTGCCTGACACACACACTTCAGCTGGTGGTGAAGGATGCACTGTCAAGGCCACCTGGGAAGCTGCCCCCCTCGAGATGCAGTCCTTGTTTGAGACCTGCAGGTGCCTGACCACCCACTTCTCACGCAGCATCAAGTCTGTCCTTCTGATGTGTGAGAGGCAGGGGGAGGGGGATGAGGAACTCCACCTATGCTATGATTAAGCATTTGATGGAGCAGAAGAGCACAGTGTAAGATGTCATCTCCTCCATGACCATCCTGCACAGGGAAGATGAGATCAGCATCTGTTCCAAGGACTGGCTGACCCAAATGGTGCATGTCCTCAAGTCCTTCCAGGACACCACCGATGTGCTGTGTGCCCATACAGCCAGCAAGTCTTCCCCCTGGTTTGAGGGCTGGACAGAGCGCTGGCTTCTACACTGGTGCTGGCTATTCTCCCACAGGCCTTGGCAGAGATGTTGCAGGTGGGCATCACCACGAGGTTGCATCTTTTCGGCAAGGAAGGGGAGTACAGGCTGGCCTGTATGTGTGACCCTCAGATAAAAGGCAGCATCACACTCCAGAATGCAGAGCTCATGCAACAGAACCATGAGCTCTGCAAAGATTGCAGCCACTACAGGCCAACAGACATGGCCAAAGGGAACAGCCAGTGGTAGCAGCTGGGGAGGAGGAGCCACAGCCCAGCACCTCTTTCTCAAACAGCCCAGCCACAGAGAAGCCCCACTACTGGTTGTCAGTAGTGAACCGGGAGGTCAGCAGTGGTGGGGATGCCAGGCATGCAATGCTGGAGGATTCAGCAGAGGTGGTGTTGAGGGAGTACCTCACCAAGTCCCCTGAGACTGCTGACACTGATCCCCCAGGTCAAGCAAGGTTGTCATCTGGCCTGACCTATGAGCCCTGAGTCCACCTAACACCCAAGCCCCAGCAGGGGGGAAAGTTCACAATCAGGAGGGTATAAAATGTGGGCCCTCACTCACCAAGGCACTCAATAGCTAAGTCCCTTTGCTCGACATGAGTCCATCTAACACCCAAACCCCATCAGGGGAGAGGTGCTCACTATTTATTTATTTTATACCCCCCACGGCCTCCTTGAGTGTCCTAGGGAACAAGCCCTCCAAGAGAGACTTGTTAATGATCTCCCCTAGGGTACCTCAAAACCCACTGTGACCCGCTTTAATGAGCCACAATGGGCATGGATCAAGGAGGCACGTTGTAGGGCATACAGTTAGGAGCAGTTTGTCAACTTCCTCTAGACTGAGTGAACTAAAATAATCCAAAACCTGACCAGAAGATGTGCATGGGGCCTTGAGTTTGCTCACTGTTTCAAATGTGGTGGGGTCACAGTTGAGTGACAAGACTTTATCTGCGAAGTAGCTTGCAAAGGCCTCACAGCCAATATCCAATTCCCTAACATTTGACCTACCTTGTGGCAAAGTTGTCATCGACTGAAATAATTGGGCTGGGCATGAGCTCACAGAGGTAATCAAGGCCTCTTTCTTCACAGCTTTGACTGCCATTTGTTAGGATCTCATAAACATCCTATAAGATGTTCTTGTTGCTTCATCGTGGTCACGCTGCCACCATCTATCTAGCCATCTTCACTCTCACTTCATCAGCTGGAACTCCTGGGTATACCAGGGTGCCAGCCTAGTGCGAGAGCACAGAGGATGTCAGGGAACGATCTCGTTGATGGCTGCCGAAAGTTGGCTATGCCAATCCTCCACAAGCTCATCTAGTGAGCCACCAAGGGGCATCGGATCCCGCAGAGCCATTTGAAGCTGCACTGGGTCCATTTGGTTCCACGGGCGAGCTAAAGTATACTTGCCACCTAGACTGGGTCAGGGTGAAACATTCAAATGGGCTCTCAGGGCAAAGTGATCCAACCATAGCACTGCCAAAGCAGTAATCTGGTCCACTGTAACTCCCGCCGTGAAGACGAAATTGAGCATGTGTTTGGCCCAGTAAGTGGGGGCCATTACAAATTGAGAGAGCCCTAGTGCCTCCGTGGACACTACCAGGTCAGTTGCCAAGGATGAGGCCGCATTGTCAGCATGGACAATGAAATCACCCAAGACAATCAGTCTAGGGTACTCCTATGCCCAGCCCGACACAGCCTCCACCAGGGATAGCAGGCTATTGGCCAGTGTGTTAGGCGGACGGTACACCAGCCAAATCGCTAAGCTCTCCTCGGCTTCCCACACTAGGCCGGCACACTAAATACCTGTGATCCTCAGAGGCGGGAGCTCCCTGAATGAGTAAGCCTCCCAAATGAATAGAGCCACTCCTCCCCCTGCTCCCAGTCTGCAATTAGTGAAGGACTGAGAACCCAGGAGGAACCAGTTGAGACAGAGCTACCGTCTTCACCTTTCGCATCCAGATCTCGGTCATGCATGCCAGGTCTACATTCTGCTCAAGCAGAAAGTCCCAAAGGACCATGGACTTATTGTTAATAGACCTGGCATTACACAACACCAATGTCGGAGGGGGGTTATACTTCCTAACCCCACTGTCTGCAACCCTTGGGATGGGATGTAGACTGGAAGGTGGCCAAGTTACTCTGCTTCTCCATCCCCTTCCTTTATTTCCCTACCTAGTCCTACCGCTGTACTTTCCCTTCCCCAGGAGCACTGGTATTTCCTGCCCTGTCATCACCACTCCTAGTGGTCTTCGCACAGCTGGTTGCTACAGCACAATCAGAAATAATGAATGTGCTCTGTTTTTAACAAGTTCCCTGCCTCTCTAACTGCCAACAGCCAACTGGGGAGAGGCTGCGGAGCTGAGCTGATATATAGCTTTCTGATCCCATAGACCACAATGGGAACTCTGTTATTGTCTGCCAGCAGTGACTATTAAGCTTTGGAGGGCTCCTATTGGAATTTCCAAGGCTGGAGAATTCTGCCCCCCTCTGTTGCTTTGGAGTTTTGTAAACGTTTTAATTGAGCAGAGACAGTCTGTCTGGAAATGTATCCATTCATGAACCGCCAGGAACAGCACCAAAGTTCATGAAATGTTTGTGCCAGTTGCCCTTCATGAACCGTGAAGCAGCCAAAGTTTGTGACAAATTTTACTTCTTGAGCCAGTTCATGCCCATCCCTAGTGATGTGTTCTCCATATCCCTGATGCATTTCCAGAATCTAATTGTTAGTTGTAGGGGTCAGTTCTGAGTTCTTTTTTTCTTTCTTCATCATTGCACCTACATCACACCTTTAACAGTTCTCTGACACCGATCCTTTGACCATCAATCTTTCTCTCTAATTAGTCATTCCATGCCAACAGATTCTAATGATTTTATTGTACTTCATTTGTCTGTTGTGTTGCTTTTTTCAAGCTGAACTTACCTATACAACAACCCTGCAGAACCCTCATTTGAGACCTTTTCCTAATCACAATCTGATATGTCTATCTTTAGCACTTTTCATAACCTTGAAGAATATCTTGCATATATTAACTTTTGTTTCTTTTCTCCTTACCATGATGTGTAAAGAGACTGTTGTCTGCAAACAAGACTGTTTGGGTGTTAGTGTTTATTTTTAATTCGTTACTTAACTGTTTTGGGCTTGGGTCAGATGCCACATTTTGCTTCTTTTTCACTCTCAGTTGAAACTGACACAGCTGACATGCATGTGTTCAGAGCTCATACACCACATTGTTGATTCACTTGCAAAAGCACTTCTGCAAGTAGAAATAGCACCTAAAAGTAACATCCAGAGTGGCTCTTAGATTATAGCCTCAGACTCTGAAAGGGGGTCTTGTAATCCTTTCTTTTTAAAAATATGGCAGATAAAATACAATTTCTAAGAACTATATTTGGCATTATGCATATGGTTTATTACAGAAATCAATGTTAATGACTCCTGGTCTAAAGTATTATTTAATAAATAGCAAAATCATTGACTTTCACATAATACTTGCTAATTGGCTCCCCCCCCCCTTTAAATAAATTCTACACATGACTGAGGAAACACCCATTTCCATTTGTTTTATGTTAAATCAACATCTAACCACTCATGGTGATTTCATTCAAAGAAAACAGAAGGAATGTATTAGCTTTGTGGTTAGAGAGATTGATGGGCTTCAAACACTTTAACCGTGGATAGAGTCTCCTCCCCCCAAATGTAGAGGCTCATGTTTTAAATTTAAATAGATTCAGGAAAATGAAGATCATTTCATTCAGCATTTTTTTGTTCCTAAGGCAGAAATTAAGTTTAATATTTTAAATTAACTGATAGTCAGAGGAACCATTTCTTAAAGAGACCAAGCGCACACAACAAAAGCATGTCTCAAGTTAAAGATCAACAATAGTTCTGTACCTGTTGCAGAGGCAGCATTCCTACAATGCAAAGTAAGGAAGCAGCTGAAGCTGGCAGATCTGAGTGCCATTATGGGAAGAGTAGCAAAGGAGGTACAGGCCTTACAGAATAAACAGGAACTGTGGCAAGTCATATCCCAGGGTCTGCCTTGGTGGTGGAAAGTGCCATCAAGTCACCGCTCACTTATGGCGATCCTGTAGGGTTTTCAAGGCAACAGACGTTCAAAGGTGGTTTGCCATTGCCTGCCCCCATGTCACACCCTTGGTATTCCAAGGAGGTTTCCCATCCAAATACTGACCAGGGCCAACTCTGTTTAGCTTCTGAGATCTGATGAGAGTGGGCTAACCTGGGCTATCAGGTGCCAGAGGGCCTCCCTTAGAAGAAGAGAAGAAGAAGAGATTGGAATTTATACCCCGCCCTTCACTTGGAGTCTCAGAGCTGTTTACAAACTCCTATCCCTTCCCCTCCCCACAACAGGCAACCAGTGAGATAGGTGGGGCTGAGAGAGCTCTTTTCAGAACTGTCCTTGAGAGAACAGGTCTGACAGAACTATGGCTTGCCCAAGATCATCCAGCAGCTGCAAATGGAGGAGTAGGGAATCAAACCCGGTTCTCCCAGATTAGAGTCCGCGCACTTAACCACTACACCAAACTGGCTCTCCACCAAATTGGCTCTCGAGTTTATCCCTTAGAGTTTATTTATTCATTACCCCAGGTTTCTACAACTAGATCTTCCAGATGGCTTATAAATATGTTTGATCTGAACATAGGTTTCATTTGAAATCCAGCATTCTGTCCACTTTATCATTATATGTTGGCTCAGTTCAGACACAACACAAAACTCCACTAATTATGGTTTGTTGGTGTCCATCAAATCAGATTCTGAAAATATAGCTTGAAGCTGGTTGATTAACCACAGTCTTAATTAAGGTATCACATGGCATATAAGCAAAGGCATCCTGGCCCAACATTCCCCAGTTATAGAGACATCTGGCCAGACAGAAAGTGATGAGACCAGCTGTGACAGACTGCATTTTTAACAGCTTATAAGTGCTGTACAAACAGGGTAAAGGACTGTGAAGGGTCAATTCTTCACAGAAACAGAGAGCCTGGAGTGACAGGCTGCTCCAAGCAATCTGACTGGTTAGCATCAGCTGAGTAGAGCTGAATGCTGAGGAGAATTCATTCAGTTCAGCCCTGACTGAGAGCCATTTAACACAGACAGGAGAACTGAGGGGAAGTTGGCAAGGACCAGTGGGTAGTTAGATGGAGACTCCCATTCAAGCCAAGGAAAGGGAATAGATATTCTAGAGAGAGAAGGAATTTCCCTACCCAGTCTAAACAGGGAAGTAGCTCTGAAGTGCAGAGATCTCTGGTCAGGTGTGGTTAGAAACTGCCCTTATAGATCTTAAGAGTCAGTTAAAAACTCAAGATGAGTACTGGTGTTTCAAGAGAAGGGGGCTAGGTACTGCAAAGAGTGTACCAGCCTTCTGGAAACGAACAGAGTCAGTGAATATTCAAAAAAGTGTACTGAAGTATTTGGGGAAAACACTGGAACAAAAGCCACTCAACATAAAGATTTTAAGTAACTGTGCACAGCTTAAGAAACTCTCATTAGCCTGAAATATAAGAACTAAAGTCTGTGCATGTACTGGTTTTACCTCAGACAGTTATCTATATTGAGTTACCTCATAACTTTCAACCCCTGATTTTACCTGACCTTTCCCCTCTATGTTGAATAAAATAGTGCTTTCACTATTTCCCAATGCATTCAAACAACTCTGCAATTGCAGTCTGCTAGCTGACATCTTAACATACTTATGTAAAACTTCCTGGTGTGAATTTAATAGCAGTAAGAATCATTTTGTTTTAGCAGATCAGCCTATAAAGGCCTCATTTCAGTAATTAATTTTTTGGTTTTACAAATACCTACAGCGGTAGGGTATTAGTATCAGTATGGTAGATCAAAGATACTGCATCTTCTTTTCCCCCTCAAATAAGCATTTACTTTTAAAATCTTCCTATTTTTGACAAATATCGTTCCAGTCTGATTGAAAGCATGGTTACGCCTTTCTACAAAAGCCGTCAAAAGAGTGATATCAATGCTACACTACTGTTGCAAAGAACATCAATCACCTGCCTAGTACTAGTTCTAATTATATACTTACATTAAATAATTCATTAAGATGCTATTTAAGATTTCCACTATGAGAACTATATCGTCATTTGCAGTCTAAATTGCCACCCCAAATATCTTTTAAGTAAAGCACATGAAAACTATACAAAGGATATGAGCTTTCTTCAATAATTTTCATGTATGTCTAGAAATAACTCCTGTAAACAAGTTGTATATTTGGAATACGGCTTCAGACACGCTGTACAGTCAGATTTTGTGAAAATTCTTTTTCATCTTTTCTATTGTAACAAAGATTATGAACTCACAAACTAACCATAGTTCAAAAAAAAACACAGAAGCCCTGTTCACGTGGTACTGTGAATGCACATCTATCTGGTTGTAAGAAACAGCCAACGTGAGTTCACTTTACAAATGAAACCGGAAACTAGTACCTGGATAAATGTGCAGTTTCAGTTACACATTCAGCTGTACCTGTGTTATCTGAAATATGAGATTTACTCAATGAACATAAAAGAAAAATTAAGTGTACATTGTACACCGTATGTATGTATGTGTGTTTACTGTAACTTCTCAATAGGGCTAGAGAGAGACACTTTTGGGAGAGTGAGGGCCTTTTGCTACCTTCACCTTTTCTGACAGTGCCATCCTAAGTGGAGTTACACCCATTGACTTCAATGGACCTTATGGTCCAGATTTGTCGCTGGGAGTCATTTGTACTTATAGAAACGGCAACTTCCTGTTCATGTGCATTCTCTGTGATGGGTCCCACCTTGTAGAAAGGTTGTCAAGAAGGTGCCTATGCTTCTATCATTTATATATCTAATAGCCAAGGCGCCCCCCGCGTGCGGGTATCTTAATCCGCACATCGAGGGCACCTGGGGGGCAGGGAAATTTTCCTGCACATTTGGGGCAATCCACAGATGTGCAGAAAAAATCTAAAAACTGGAAAAAACCCTATAGGGGGGATACTGAAATCCCCCCAGAAGTAAAGGAGTGTCCCCTGCACATGCGCAGGGAATGCACTGGGAACACTGCCTCGCAGCCATTGCGGGGCGAAGGCGTGGTGGGCCCGCAGCTGCGCAGGACTTGCTGTAGCTGCTGGAGGGGTTGCGGGAGAAGGTTTGGTGGGTCCAGTGGCTGAGAGCTGCGCGATCCTTGCTGTCACTGCTGGGGGTGGGGTGGGGGGAGAAGGTTCTTCTGCCTTGGGGTATTGCAGACCTTCTCCTGCTGCGGGCGCTCCTTGGGCTCTGTCTCAGCAGTGGCAGGGTGAGCAAGTGTTGCTGCTGCTGGTGGTGGTGCAGGGGGCAGCTGTCCTCAAAGTTGCACTCCCACTGCAGCCGGTAGGCTGCCAGGAGGTCTGGCTGCTCAGGCCCTGGCAGCGTGTAGTCAGGCTGCACCAGTGCCAGCTTGCTGCAGAAGAGCAGGCAGTCGCAGAGCCAGCAGGCCATGGCAGTGCACTTCCCCCCGCCCCTGCCAGCTGCCTGCCCACAGCCAACGCCAGGCCACCCAGCTGCTGCTGCTGCTGTCCCAGCCCCTCCTCAGCTGCCTTCTCTGTGCCTGGTCTCCTGGCGGTCTGCCTCACCAGCTCCCTTGCACACGGCGTGCTTCTCCCCTTTCTCAGCAGTCCCACTTCACGTATGCATGCCTCTCCCATGGGGCAGGGTTCCCCCACATCATGTGTGAATGTGTCTCCCACTGAGCATCAGTCCCTGTTGCAGGAACACCATCCCTGCACGTGTGTATGCCATTGCATGGACACCCCCATTGCATTCTTACGTGCCTCTCCCATTGCGAAGAGACCCCCATTTCAAGTGTACCTTTGGGGAATAGTTTGACTCCCCAGGGCATGTGTGCAACTTTCTCCCATTGGGGAGTAAAATTGTCGTCGTTGGGGCCGGGGGAAGCTTACCTGTGGCCGCTTCCTCAGTCCTGAGGTCCGCCTGCTTCCACAGGATGGAAGCCGTGGGGAATACTCCCCCCCCTGCAAGTATCGCAGGTCCCTCTTCTTGTTTCACAGAATGTGCAAAACAAATGTTCAGGAGTATATTTAATAAAGGGATTAGAACCATAGTATAATGGGACAGTTCAGGTGGGGGCTTCTGTGAAGGATAGTATTGTAATAGTGCAATGTTTATTGTACATATAACCATAACCTCTCAGACAGTTTTTGTTGCCTTAGAGTGTTTGGGTGGGTTTTTTGAATTGTTTTCCAGTTCTGTAACTTTAGGTATACTGCATCTTTTAGGGAGGTCGTTGCTGTCTAATTGAACTGCTTTTCATATTTTGTAAGCCACCTTTCATCTCAGTGAGAAAGATTGGCTATAAATAAGCCCTAACCTTATAACAGTACTTGGAATGATGTAACTTTGCTTAGGATCGCATTATAAATGAAGTTAACAAACAATAAGGTTTATCTATTAGGATTTTAGTCAACCCATCCGAATTCCAAGAAGAAAGTGCAGATAACAAAATTTGCACCAATTTTTTAAAAATGAATATTTTGAGAAATGCCCTCCACCCTAGAATTCACCCCAATAATTCAGCTAATGGGACTGCATTCTGTCCATAAACTGGGGACTGGCTGTAACCACATTGCTGGAAAGCAGGATGAGTCTTCTTTCTCCCAAACACAGTGTGCTCCAGAGCTTAGTTATGAAAATGCCTCTGGCCAATGTAACAGCAAAAGGTTCAACATCTCACATTTTGCTGGAATGTCATATCTAAAGGAATAGAGACTGCGTCATCCAAATGGCCAAATAGTAGGTTTTTTTCTCTTGGGACAAGAAAAATTGACACTGACCTGGGGGGGGGGTATGGACTCTCAGAGAGGAGATTATAAGTCTTTCTTATTGGTCAACTTTTGACAAGGGAGACCACAAAGGATTAAGTCATTACCTGGGGACTCCATCATGTCTATATGAAGCTGTCCTATACTGAATCAGATGATCGGTCCATTGGGGTCAGTACTGTCTATTCAGATGGGCAGCTGTCCTCCAGGGCAGGGCCGGCTCATCGTAGACAATTTTTAGGTAGTGGCCTAGAGCAGCCCCTTAAGAGGGGGTGCCCCGCGGCCTGCCGCCCCACCCCTCCCTCGCCTAAACAGAGTAGTAAATCGTGGGCTGCCGCCCACCATTCCAGGAAAATGACCCGGTTGCCCAAGGGGAGCCAAAAGCGTCATGGGGAGCAGCCTGGAGCTGGCCCTGCCTGTGGCCGCTGGCAGGGGCACTTTGCTTCACAATTGCAGGCTGCCCTCTCGCCGCTGCGCCTTCAGCCAGCTGGCGGGGGGACTCCTGGTGTGCCTGCCATCGCCGCCTCACCACCTTCTTCTGCTGGCCAATGGGACCCAGGGCGCCTGCACTCTGCCCGTCGCTGCCACCCCAGGCTCTACCTGCACTGCCCCACCCCCAGCCCTCCAGGGGCCCGCCGGAGCCAGTCCTGCTGGTCGGCCTCCAAGCAGGGCCCCAAGCCAGGCCAGGTAGGATTGCGGGACCGACCCCCAGCCTTAAAGCAGGAATAGGGACGGAGGTGGTGAAGGCTGGGCCGGGCACACACAACAGGTATTGGCAGCTCCCTGAGGCCAAGGAACAGCTTTCCAAAATGGAGGGCTTAGGGTTGCCAGCCTGCAGGTGGGACCTGGAGACACTCCCCCCCAGCATTACAGAGATCAGGTCCCCTTGAGTAAAGGCATGCATTGGACTCGGCTGAGCTGCCTCCTCCCCAAACTCTGCCTTCGCCAGACTCCCCCCCTCCCCCAGTCCCCAGGAATTTTCTAACTCAGAGTTGGCAACCCTGTTTAGATTCCAGACACTGGAGGAAGCCAGGAACTCCTGTCTTTGTTAATGTCCCTGTTATTGATTCATTGGTGTTTTTATGTTTATTGATTGTATTACTGTGCTAATAGTTACTATAGAACCAGATCAGGAGCAAAGATACTGGGATTGTGGGCTTTCGAACCCCTAAAGGATTCTTTCTAAAATGAATTTATGTTTGAAAATTGGTGGGCACTTGGGGGGGGTACCAGAAGGTAGCCTCGCCTAGTGTGCAAAAAAACCCTGGAGCTGGCCCTGCTCGTTGGGCATTTCCAGCCTTTCATGACCTAATGGAATGGGGCTTGTGAGTCCATTTCTTCACAGAATAAAATGCCCAAAGTACAAACAGTAATAGACTGATCTAACCTTTACTGATGCCAGAGCTTCAGGAAAATGCTCAGGCTCCAATTTAGTAAACCTCCCAGGGAAGGAAGTTCCAAGACTGTGAGACAGCTACTAAGACCTCTTACTCTGTAGCTATTACTGTTCCATTACTGTCAAGAAAGTATTCCCACTTGACCTTAGAGATCATAAATAAATTTAATAAAGAAATAGAACAACTGAACATAGGAGAAGAGGTGTTTTACTAAGTACATATGGCTGGAAAGCTATTGATCAGTATCCCTCAGTGGTGCAGATTTATATTTTCGAGACACAGCAGTACACTGTTCATGGCACTGATGAAGGAAGCACAGGGTTTATAGATATTTACTATATTTACTGGAAGGCAAGAAGTGAGTGGTTTACATATTATCAGTGTAAATGAATCTGTAAGTAATGAAGCACTGATCTTTGGCTTCCCTTACCTTACATTTCCCCCCCTCCCCCTCACAGCAATTTCCTTAGAAAGCAGATCATTCTTCATGAACTATCAAAACGCTGGCCATTATCACTTTCATGAATGAGCATTTAAATTAATTTGCAACATGTTTTAACCTTGGCACTTTGCTGCAATTCTGTTCTGTTTTTACTGTAGCATTAATCATTAGAAATCTGTCATCACATAGTGGTTTATCTTGCCTCCAGAAACACGGACACCAAGTCTTTTATTATTGCATGGCATGTTAAAGAAAAGGAGCCAAATGCCACTCTGATAATTCATTTAAGTTGTATTTCTTTTGAAGAGAAATGAATAACATAGCCTACATCTACTTTGATGGGTTCCAACAGAACAATCTATAATATTTTAGATTAGAGTGCTGGGCACTGAAGAAAGACCACAAACTGAGGCCAATAACCCAAAAAGCTAGACTAAGAATGTCCACAAATATATTATTATTTACTACACGTTTATTTGTTTAAACATTTGTATCCCACTTCTCCAAATTCAGGGCTAGGATTTCCAGCTCTTGAAATCCCAAATTCTGGTACTTGAATGGAAAGAGGCCAGTGTGGTTGTTGACAGTGTTCCCTCTAAGCTGAGCTAGTGTGAGCTAGCTCACAGTTTTTTAGCCTCCAGCTCACACATTTTTGTCTTAGCTCAGGGAGGCTGGCTCCAAAGCAAACTGCATTACCCAAATCGCTCGCTCACAACTTTAAGGCCAGTAGCTCCCAAAGTAGAATTTTTGCTCACAACACTCCACAGCTTTGAGGGAGCATTTTTGTCAGGATTAGAGTGTCAGGCTATGACTGGGAAGGCCCAGGTTCAAATCACCATCCTGCCATGAAGCGTGCTGACTGACTCTGGGTTCCTAACTTTCTCTCAGCCTAGCTTATGTCACAGGGATGCTGCTGGTATAAAATGGAGATGGGGAGAATGCTTTGGAGAATGGGCTGTAGCAGAAAATGCAATAGTGGAGAGAGTCCAGTGGTTATTGGCAAGGCTGCCTCACCATCTGAGATGTACAACTAAAACAAACAAACAAAAATGACGAAGGTGGGGAGAAACTTGTCTCCTGTTTCTTTTCTGGCAAGTGGCCTAGAGTAAACTCCCAGCCAGTTGTGCTTTTCTCCAGCTGGTTGGCAGCTCTAATCAAGTAAGCTTCTTGCAAACAATTACACAATAAAAGGAAATATGTTTCTTTTTAAAATCTCCTTTAAAATTGCCTTTTCTGGCTAATAGAGGAATATAATTTTGAACAGTAGGTACCCCCCTTGCGATATAATATAGTGTTTTTAAAACATTTGCAATGTGGGGTAGATTTTGGTTTCTAAGAGATTCCGCTCTCTCAGTGCACATCCCTAGTGTTATTTTTTTTAAGTAAAAATTCTGGCATGAAAGGTAAGCAAAGTGTACAGAAAGCTCAATATTTTGTTTACTGCTGTTTAATGCTTAGTTGCAAAGTAACAGCAGACTAAGAATATGTCATCTGGTCATCATTTCTGTTTAGACTTTTCTTCTACAGCTTGTAGTGTATTTTTGATATTGCAATCCAAATAGTATTAATGGAATGGCCAAGAAGAGAGCTTATATGCAGATCAAAATGCTCAGCATTCTAGGCTGAAGTAAGTGTGGAGGAAAACCAGAGTTTGAAGTAAAACCTTTGTATAAAATAGGGTATGTCATAAATCTGCATTTTCAGTCGGTGGATTAAAAAAGCAGTTAGTCACATAACTTTTCCTCTTTCCAGCTAGGAACATATCAGATTTATGACTTTCACAAGAAGGAGGAGGATACAGGAAAAAGGTGTTTACATACAGAATTGTGCTTGAAGGGAAGCAGATATGGGAAAATTATTCATTTTCCTCGTCTCTAGTATTAGCAGCTAATGGGTGTTGGATCTGAACTGGATTGGTGGGGGGAATCCTCTCTCCAACATTGATAGTGCAATCCTAACCACAGTTACATTCTTCTAAATCCATTGTTAGTCTTAGAAAGGTGTAACTTTGATTAGGAATGCGCTGTGAGAATTCTACCAGGCCTACAATTGTATGGAATTGCCACTGGGAATTAGGATGGGTCCTGAGAAGATTTTCCTCATTGCAGTATTTTGAGTATCACACCATAAAGTATTAAGAAAAGTATATCAGTTGAACTATGGTGCTGGAGAAGACTCTTGAGAGTCCCTTGGACTGCAAGAAGATCAAATCAGTCAATCCTAAAAGAAATCAACCCTGACTGTTCCCTGGAAGGCCAGATAATAAAACTGAAGCTCAAATACTTTGGCCGCCAAATGAGAAGGGAGCACTCACTGGAGAAGACCCTGATGCTGGGAAAGATTGAAGGTCAAAGAAGATGGGGACGGCAAAGGATGAGATGGTTAGACAGTGTCATCGATGCAACGAACATGAAACTGAGCAAACTTCAGAGGATGGCGGAAGACAGGAGGGCCTGGCGTGATCTGGTCCATGGGGCCGCAAAGAGTCAGACTTGACTGTGCGACTGAACAACAACAACAACAATATCAGTAGTGGCCCTGATCTTGATAGCCCCATCTTGTCAGATCTCAGAAGCTAAGCAGGGTTGGCCCTGGCTAGTATTTGGATAGGAGACCTCCAAGCAATACCAGGGTTGTGACATGGAGGCAGGCAATGGCAACTCACCTCTGAGCATCTCTTGATTTGAAAACCGTGTGGACTTGACATAAGTCAGCTGTGACTCGATGGCACTTTCCACTATCATCACACATCAGTAGTAAATGATGTAATCCATGGCAGGAAAGGCAAAATGGCTTCAGTCCTCAGTAAAGAGCTTTCAGTGTTCCTGTGGATGGCAAAGATGTAAGGGGCAGAAAACACGCTTAAGGCAATCCCTAAAACTTGTCACAAAGCAATCGTATCACATAGTCTCTGTGCACTTATTACCCTTCAAAATGATTTTTTTTCAAATATGCCTAAGCAGTCTCTAAACATGGTTGAGCTGCAAACCAGGGTATGAAACCATGTTTTGAAGTTAGTTTGCAAACTATGACAAGCAGGTCATACTTGGTCCATATGCCCTCTAAGAGCAGGGATTTGTTTGGGATTCTAAATCATGGTTTTGCTCTTCAATGGTCCCTGCCACACGGCAGGAAAAAGGAGGGCTGATCTGCGGCTAATGTGAGCCGCCCCAAAGTTGGAACGCCGCGGCGAGATCCCACAGATCCCCGGAGCCGCGTCACGTCGCTCCCCGGCACGATCAGATGCCGGGGAGGAAGAGTTGGAGGGGAGGGGGAGGCTGCCGAACTGCGCATGCTCGAGCATGCACATTACGGCAGGGGGCCGGGATGCACCAGCGCAAAGCCGCCCCAGCCGATCCCACGGCCCAGCTTGCGGCGCTCCAAAGGATACAACCACCTAGGTAGGTGGTTCTTTTTTGCTGCGCGTTTTCGCCGGTAGGGACGGATCAGGGACGGTCAGGCAACGATTCCCAGATGTTGCCGTGGGATCCCGCCCATTTGCTCCGCCCCCGTTCCGTCCCCCTCCCAGCCCAAAATGCCTCGTATGGCCAATGTTAACCAGGGTTAAGGCAACAAACCCTGGTTAGCACAAAGCCATGGGAGAGCATTATACCAGTACTGTTGTATATCAATTCACAATGTGAACTGTGAATTCCACATACCATTATGTACTTTGTTTTTGTGTGATAGAGTTTTATTTCTTATGGAACATAATATTTCACTGTTTGTGCATTTTTATTTGGTGAACCCATCTGGAAGCCAATATCATATGCAGGAGCTTTGTTTATGGCAATAAGTGAAGCAATTTCATAATTGTTATGTGTGACTTAAGTGCCATGAAGTCACTTCTGACTTATGGTGACCTATGAATTAATGACCCCCCAAATGTCCTTTCATTAAAAGTACTATTTATATTATTGTTAAGAAAAGTTTAGAATTTTATTCCAACATTGTACAGTTAGCAGTGGAGCATTGTTGCTAAAAGCTTGGTAAACAAGTAGTTTGTAGCTGAGGAACAAGACAGTGAGAAAAATCTCTTAGCAGACAGTAATTAACTACTGAGTCTGCTGGCATACTTTTGGGGGATGCAGTGGAACTACTGTACAATGTACAGAGAAGTCTACTTTTCCCAATGTTCCTGTTGATGAAAGTCATGTTTTAAAACCCTGTAGTTAGATTATTAACTTCTGCAAAACAGAAACAGATGTGTGTTTTAGCATGCCATTAAATTTATGATTTACATAGTACTCTTGAATGCATCAGCAAAGGCCAATGATTCTAATTTGCTATAGATTTACAATAACCTGATCTGGATTGTGTAAATTCTGCAACACTTTAAACAAAATTAGAAAACTGTTACATTTGTTTGATTAAAAATGCAGTTCTTATTGGGGTAATGAGAAAAGTTAGAAAACATTTCTTTCTTTGTTGAGGTTTCTTTTATAAACACAAGCACTATATTTTATACATTTTGGTCACTATTTCCTTATTTTCACAATAAAGTAAACCAGTTCCATTGCACTGAAATCTATCTGAAATAATGCCAATCTAGCTTGAAATGTGCAACAAGTTTCATGGGGGGGGGGGGGGCGAGAGGCTTAGCATATTTCTCAAGAATTCCAAAAATTAAAATTATAGACTTTTAAAACATCCACCAGTGCATTTTGATCCTGGCATGCAAAATTGATCTGGTTGAGAAAATAGGGTTTCTTCCAGCTTGTGCCATTGTAGTCATGCTCATAAAGGGAAGCAGAGTCATAGAACCTACTAGCAGAATGTTTGCCAACCCTATTTTTACTGATGAAAGGTTGAGGGGGGGCGGCCCTTTGGGAACCTTTCCCCAAGGCCAACAAAAGGGGGAGAAGTTCACTTCTGCTTAAGTTGTATGTAAGCTTATATTCACTGTAGGTAAATATTGGTTTTCAATCTAATGAATCCAATTCACCTAATAAGAGGCTGATTTAGGAAGCAATCCCCATTAGCAACTTTCTGAACAGAGAAAGTCTGAATGCCCACCACTCTATAACCAATGTCTGGCACAGCTAAAATGAATAGAGTAGAAGGGACATAGATCTTCCTCTCTATAGCAACAAATTTTTCACATCTTCCAGGCAGGGGAGAGTATAAAATTCTATTTCAAATAAGAATATCAAGAACAACAAGTCACTTATTTATTCATTTTTATTTTAAAATATTTTAAAGCAGCCTTTCCACCCAACTTAAAGGAGTGAACAATAAAAACTTTAAAACAAGCTTTAAAATGTATCTATAAAACAATTAAAACAAAGCACATAAACACATAGATAGAGGAAGGAGTGTCAATGAAAGTCAGTGAGGGAATGCCAAACAAAACAAGAAACTCCACAATTATAAGTTACTAGGAATAAGGCCCATCGTGGAAATAAATACAACGAGCTCTAGAAAGAGACTCTGGGAGAGTGCCAAGGTCCTGGAAGTTAGCGTCAATTTGCTGTGGTGACTTCAGCATGGTATAATGATACTGAGTCCACCATTTTCTCCAGAGGAAATTTTGAGTTGTAATTTTGAGTGATCTCCAGCCCTTACCTGGAGATTGGGAACAATTGTTACCCAGGAGGAAATGGCTGGTTTTGGGGGTGGAGTCTATGGCATTGTACCTGTCTGAGGTCCAACGCCCTCTGCAGGCTCCATCCCTGAAATCTCCAGGAATCTCCCAACCTGGAGTTGGCAACCCCATCTCCTTCCCAGCTAACCATCAATGTACCATTATCTGCCCGTCTGACTGCAGCTGACTTCCACCATCCCTCCTGGAGATCAGTAGTAATTCTGAGTGATCTCCACCCCTCACCTGGAGATTGGCAGCAATGGTTTCCCAGGAGTAAACCGGTGGTCGGGAGGATGGGGTTGATGGCATTGTACCTGTCTGAGGTCCAACGCCCTCTGCAGGCTCCATCCCTGAAATCTCCAGGAATCTCCCAACCTGGAGTTGGCAACTCTATCTCCTTCCCAGCCAAGCATCAAGGTGCCATTATGTGCCCCTGATTTCAGCTTTCCATCTCCTGCTCCCTGCCTCCTCGAGATCAGTTGAGTGCTCTCTAAGCCCCACTTGGAGATTGGCGACAATGGTTCCCCAGGAGGGAATGGCTGGTTGGGAGGGTGGAGTCTATGACATTGTACCTGTCTGAGGTCCCACCCCTCATCAAACCTCACCCTCTCCAGGTTGAAGGATCACTGACCCCAGAAAACTGGCATTCCTAAGAGTAACCCTCAGGGGTGGGGCAATCATTCCCATGGTACAAATGAGGAGCTAAGGCCACCAAATGGTTAATAGTTGATCAACAGCTCATTCGTCTCCCTCCAGGTCTCACACAGAACTGTTATTAATACTTGTGTGTATTGTGTATTTATGTATTCTTTAATTTCATTAGCAGCCTGCCACAGCTTCCATAGCTCAGGCGAAAGCAAGAGGCAGGCCGGGCAGGAGGGAGAGCGGAGAGAAGCCTCTCTGCCTCCCCCTCTCAACCCAATGGACGGTTGAGGCCGGCCAGCATCTCCAACCGCTGCCATTGCCAATCATCACCTTGAAGGGGATGTACTAAAAGGAAGGACAGGATTGGCCATTGGAAACAATGGGAGAGACTTGAAGGCCCATTGGAAATAATGGGAGCCAGGAATTGACTTGCATCGGCTCCACTGAAATACAATACAGCTCAAGAAGAGTTGCAAAGAAAATGCGGAATGAATCTTCCATTAAAGTCTGTGGTCCCAAGTACACTGCTCTGGGACTGGAATGACAGGTCCCAGAGTGGAATGTCAGCCCATAGGGGTAGCAGAAGTGTTCTGGGACTGGGATGACTGCCCCCAAAGTGGAATGACAGCTCCTGGAGGTAGCAGGAGTGTTCTGGGAGTGGAATTACAGGCCCCACAGTGGAATGACCTGTCATCTCACTCCCAGGACACTCCCAGGAGATGTGCTTCAGACATTTTGGCTGGGGCCATTCATACAGAAAAAATGGAGTACTTTGAATATTTGACTTTTTACAACAATTAATATTTCCACATGCAGTACATTTACTAGGCCTTACTATCTGACGACCTTTTAAAATCAGAAAGGCCCATTCCATCATTGCTCTTTGCATGTTTATTGGTAATTACATTCCTGAAATATAATTGTACTTTAACATGTTCTTTTGATTTTGCTTAATCTCCGATGAAATGTTTATTAATTTTTCTAATCCTCCCATTTTAATTATATACAATTAAATATAATTATGACTGGAGGATTTCAGTTTTAATAAACATTTAATCACATGTATATTCTCTTTAACTGATACACACAACTCTCTCTCTCTCTCTCTCTCTCTCTCTTACACACACACACACACACACACACACACACACACACACTTGACTTTAATGCAGGCTTGTACAATCTGATCCACAAAGCTAAATGCAGTTCATCTAGTGTGTGTAAGCCACTTTGGTGTTTGACTCATTTATGAAGTATTAGGCTGGCAAAGCCACATTTATTGAGGCTTCCATGCACAGCTATGGGCAGAGTTTGGCTTAAATGAGTAAAAGTAGTGTGGGTCGAGTATAATATGATTGGAATGTTTGTTTCTCTGTTTGCTGTCCAAAAAGATCTCTATAGATAAGAATTCCTTCATGAGTAAGCTTATTCTTGCATTCCCTACCTTTCTTATGTACCCATTTGATGACAATCTCATGATTGCTTCAGACACTTCAATCCACAGAGGAATACAAGAATCATCCAAGCAGTGAAGCACACAGGGTTAGCTTCATGGGGCACAGGTGTAGAAAGTTGACTTCTAGAATGAAGGACATGACCAGATCCATGGCTGTCTGGCTTGGACAGCAGATATCCAACAGCCTGGAATAAGAAATTTAATGCAATGGCCCACTTTCATCCCCACTGATTTCAGAGTTCCATTCTATGAGACCTCAGGAATAGTGGCAGGCTCTTTTCCTCCCCATGTAACAAGATCCAGCAGGCTTCATTGGGGATCCCCATAATCAGACCAAAATACATACAATGAAATATAGTGCTACATTTACTATGTTTTAGAAACCAGGCAAATTTGTCCTATTTACTGGTTATTTTGGAGCTTAGGTTGTGTGGGCCCCACCTGGAGGATAGCAACCCTAGGCTCAGAGATATAAGGGAGCAGCAGTCAGGCTCTCGGTTGTAAAAAAAAAGAAAAAAAAAGAGTACGGTTGGCCTGGATCACAAGAAGAACAGAGTATTCTTTGTGCAGTAATATTATAGGGACAGTACAGTACAGTAATATTATGGTGACTCATCGTTTTTAGGGTTTTTTGCTTCCATGGTTTTCAGATTCTTTTGCTGAATTTGGTTCTAGCAATTGTGGGTAATTTTACTTTTTTGGTTTATTAGTGTTTATTTTCTATGTCTTTTACCCTTTATTTCTACGGGTGTTTTAAAGGAATTTATGTA
>NW_015161949.1:1250074-1259392 GCF_001447785.1 Gekko japonicus | reverse complement strand
GTAAGGAAAGAAGCAATACTAAAGGGTTTGTTTGCTGAAAAAAGCCGACTGAAATATAAAACACTAGGAATAAGGCTCGTTGTGGCACTCAGTGTCAATTTGCTGTGGTGACCTCAGCAGCATATAATGGCACAGAGTCCACCATTTTCTCCAGGGGAACTGATCTCTGACATCTGAAGAGCAGTTGTAATTCTGAGTGATCTCCAGCCCTCACCTGGAGATTGATTCCGCAGGAGGAAATGGCTGGTTTGGAGGGTGGAGTCTATGGCATTGTACCTGTCTGTGGTCTCATCCCTCCTCAAATCCCACACTCTCCAGGCTCCACCCCTCATATCTCCAGGAATTTCCCAACCTGGAGTTGTGCAGCCCTATCTCCTTTCCAATGAACCATCAACCTACCTTTATCTGCCCCCTGACTTCAGGTTTCCATCTCTTCCCCCCTCCCTGCAGTCCCTACCTAGGAAAAGTAGTTTTTCTCCGCAGTGGGGACCAAAGCAGCTTACATAATTCTCCTCTCCCCCTTTCGATCTGCACAACAACCCTGTGAGGTAGGTTAGGCTGAAAGTGTGTGAGTGGTCCAAAATCACCCAGCCAGCTTCCACAGCAAGAGCCTGGGTCTGGCAGACCCTGCTCTGGAACGCTAACTGCTACATCACAGTGGCTGTCAGAGGGGAGCTGCTGCTGGTGAACAAGAGCAAGCAGCCAGGCCTAGTTAAGTTATGCCACTCACCTGGCATCAAGTCACCCAGAGGGTGCTGCCAGGCCTAGGGTAGCCAATCTCTAGGCAGAGCCTGAAGATTGCCTGGTATCACAACTGTACTCCAGACAACAGGTCTCTCTTCCCCTGGAGAAAATAACTGCTTTGGAGAGTGGAGTCTATGGCATTCTATTCAGCTGAGGCCTCTCCCCTCCCCAAACTCTGGCTTCTGTAGACTCCACCACAAAATCTCCAGGAAGCTGGCAACCCTAGTCAGGCCTAGCCCCAATGAGTTCCCCACAATGGCAAAAGTAGGCCTGGAAAGGGTCTCCTGGCCCTGGCTTTTTACTGAGAGAACCAAGCTTGGTTGCTTAGCAACAGCCACAGTGGGGAAAGTGAGCCCCAAAGCAGGAGAAGAGAATGGTTTGGTTGCCAGTGGATCTTCAGTAGCCAGCCAGCCATGGAGGAGCCAAGCAGGAGAAGTGGCAGCAGTAGAAGCCTCTTCCTGAGCAGGGAACAGCCATTTCAGTAGCTAGCCAGACACGGAGGAGCAAAACAGTGGCAATAGAAGCATATTCATCAGGAGAGACAGCCACTTTGGCAGTTTATTCAGACAGGCAACAGTGGCCAAGCCGACAGTGGGTGGGAGAGAAGAGCAGATCCAGCATCCAGCCAATGGCACACGAGTACTCTTGAATGGCAGTTGATGGGCCAATGGCTGATGGAACACACAGCCCAACCAATGGGAGTGCTAAAACGTACCAATACACTGGGGCAGGGGTGGCCAAACTTGCTTAACATAAGAGCCACATAGAATAAATGTCAGATGTTTGAGAGCCGCAACACATGAACAAATATTACATACACATTTTTATTGAAAAATATGCAAATTTGTTTTTTATTAACATTAAATAAGACTGCCAAAAATAAAAACAAAAGGGATAAAACAGATATTGATAATGATATTAATTTGTCCAATGATATTTATTGGTTTGCTAATGGTATTTATTTTTCTAAGAGAGAGAGAAAAAGAGAGGGGTGGAAAGAAAGAATGAAAGAGGTGGAAAGAAAGAGAAAGAGAAAGCAAATAGATGGGAGAGGGAAGGAAGGGGGAAGAGAGAGAGAAACAAAAACAAAGAAAGCAAATAGATCGGGAGGGAGGGGGAGGGAGGAAGTAAGAGAGAGAGAGAGAGAGAGAGAGAGAAAGAAACAAAGAAAGCAAATAGATGGGAGAGAGAGGGGTGGCTGGGCAGGTGGTCACTCTTGGGGGCTGAGCTTGGGGGCATCCCTTCTCACACCAAGAACACCCCCCAAATCCCCTCACTGGAGTGATGAGGGGACCTGGAAACCCTAAGGCATGCCTCCCCTTTGCTTCCCCAGCTGCCCTACTGGGAGCCACACAATATGTGTAAAAGAGCCGCATGTGGCTCCCGAGCCACAGTTTGGCCACCCCTGCACTAGGGCTTTTATATATATAGGATGGTGCTTTCTCTAACCTAGGAAATGGAGTAATTAACACAAACCAATGTACCCCCAATTCAGCAAACATACATACATTTACTTTTAAGCACTTGAGTAGTTTAACTGAAGTTAATGAGACTATTCATGTGTAGAAATTTACGACAAACAGGGACATTAGATTGAAGAAGTGCAATCTACAACGCAAATTAAATTGAAGTGAACAAGCCTGTGCCAGTGGAATGTTTTAAGAATGCAACCCATTTGGCAAATTTCATGTACAGCATGACTAACTTTAAAATCCTAAATAGTTCCATCAGTCAGACTACTCCATACAATTAAGTGCTTGGTTTAGGTCTTAAGGTTTAGGTCATAATCCACAAATTAAGGTTTAGGTCACAATCCAGTAAGTTCTTAAATACCACTGAAATCAAAGGGCCTTAAGCAATTGTACTGAATTGTAACCTTTCCGCATGATTTTTATTGTACGGTTTGGGTTGTGCCCCTGAAACTGTAAAATAGGTGGTTGGAGAAATGATTTCAGCTGAAACCAGCAGTAGAAGAGAATGATGTACAAAAGATCTGGGACATGCAAAGAATCTTTTCCTTTATCTTTCCTTTTCAGTGCTCCTATGATCAGATGATCTTGAGCAATAATGAAAATAATAACACATTATTTACTAAAGGAAAATATGCTAGACAGAAATTTGGTGACCAAGTAGGTTGTGTTCAGTCACTGTCTAGCATCAGATAGGGAATATTATCCCCTTGAAGTTTATTGAAAGAAGAGCGTGTTAAAAGCGGTGAGATCCAATGGTTCCTGAAAGTGGTAAAAAAACCGACATTCCAATATTTTGTGAGACAGAGTGTCAATTTTACCCTGACTGCAAGGGCAAGACAATCTGAATATGGAATGCAATGAAATCTGCCCTGCAATACTTCAGAGGGGATGGCATTAAGGTAAACTAAAGTGAACACCCTAACAAGGTGGGGGTTGTTTGGTGTCTCATGTATAATGGCAGGGTCTGAGGAGGTATAATACTAAAAATTTGACTTGAGCAGACTCTGCAAGAGTGAATCACCGTACCATGCTGATCAAGTGAAAGGGCCTTTGCCTTATCTAGCAAGAAGATATCATCAGTTATAAGCCCTAGCTGCCTTAATCTAGCATCTACTGTCTTCATCCATCAAGAATGGTAAGCATCTTGTTTAAGAAAGAACAGCAGACCTTCAGCTTCTAAGGAATCATCATTCTGGACCGATAATCATTTGTTCAGTTTCAGAATAGGATTTTCTGTTGATAGCTATAGGGAGAGATGATATTTCACTGGGCATTTTAACTTGGCACCAGAAATACTCTTTGAATTGCCTACATCTACAATTCTAGTGCCACACTTGTTTAATGGAAAATGCCTTTATCCTGTTTCTATATACCATAGAACTAAAAGGCATCCTTAGCATCACTTCCCAAACTTCCCAAACTGGTATTCTGGATGGTACTTATGCCCTCAGACACATGGGTTCAAATGTCATGGGTTTAGGTGGCATTGGACAAATTGATCTTTCCATTTCAATTACCCTACTGTAAAATGGGTATAGCAATGTGCAACACAGGATTTTGCATGAGATTGTTGCACATAGAAAGTAACGGATAAACAACAATAGAAATTATCTTTTTCGTAATGTTTCGTGTTAATATTCATGTGAGTATTAAAAGATAATAAAAAGCTGTTGGCATTGTATTGTTGAGTTCACTGTGACCATGCTGTGTTGCATTTTATCTTAAAGAGGTTTGTTATTAATGTGGGAATTATTTACATAAATTATTTTCCAATAAGCCCTGTGGCACAATCCTGCTCGTATTGAAGTTAAAAGGAATCTTTCTGCAGGCTTCAGAGGGAGCAGGTTGGGTCTCATAAAACTCAACTTTAACAAGGCAAGGGAAACTTTTCATTAGAGATTTGATGGTAACTGTCAATTATCTTTAAATAGTGGCAGAAAGCACATTTCTAATAAAAGACGGATATAAATACATTACATTATACAAAAGTGTTTTGAAGCATTTTCATGTCATTGCTCAACAATTAAGAGTGAGGGAGAAGAGCAAAACTGAACTGTATGTTTGATCTCAGCTCTTTTAAAATATAATGTAAAATTATTAATATAATTTCAGTTCTTGAAAAGGGGATCATGTACATTCAACTATGATTAAAAATAAAGTGTGAATCAATTTTTAGCCTGCATATTTTGCTGTAATGTACACTAGCTCAAGCAAAGAACTACCCTATATGCAAGTCAGTTAAGCTGAATAACAGTGCAGCCCAAAGCAACATCACACTTTTCTAAGTCCATTGAAGTTAATGAACTTAGAAGAGTGTAACTTTGCTTAGGATGGCACAATGAATCAGATTAATGGGACTGGCAAAACATCTTAAACCTTCATTTTTCCTCTTAACTGAATTGCAAATCAAGCTGGATGAAATTCATTTTTTACTCTTTTCAAGCTGAGTGACATTTATTTTGATTTTGCAACCCACCTTCTCCTGGGGGCTTAGGTCAAAGGTTCATGTACTAAAACACCCACTAAAATATGTATCACTGCATGTCATTATACACTACAAAGTCCCACCTCTTTTAAACTGGGGGCTGAACTAGGCTTTGACCAATAGAATTCTGTACAACCTAAGGCCTGCATATTGTTAGACAGCTAGGTTTGCCCCTTACCCAGTAATGGTGAGGGACCTTCCAGTGAGGCTCCCTGTGCTTCACCCTCGCTCAGTGGAGAGGCAGGAGAAAAATGGGGTGAGGGAACAGAACCAGAAAGTCACTTCCTGTTTCAGACTGCCTTACTTGTATCAGATGAAAAGGAACAGTTCCCTATTCCAGCCTAGAAGCGACAGGTAAGGTGCAAAAAGTGGACTGAAAAATGATACTAAAGGAGGGGGGCAGAATAAAAAAGCGAGTGGACTAAAAATAAAGAACTTTTGAGAACTTACCAGGCAACTTTAAAGGATCTAGAGACTTTGATAACAAATACTAAAAAGTAAAGAAATCCCCAACATTGTGCCGAAGAAGGAGGAGAAAGACAAGCAATCAAAACTGAAATTCTCTGCCAGAAATACCAGCCCAGCGAGTTCTGGTCCCAGACAGGACACTACCAAAGACTTCCAAACTATGCTGACTGAGGCTCTATGCCCTCTGCTGGAGCAAATGACATCACTCCATGCAAAATTCGATGAACAGCAAAGCAAACGAAATGAAACTACTAAAAAGATAGAAAAAATTGAGCAAGAGCTTAAAGAAGTGGATGCCAACACTCAAAAGTTGCAGAAGCAAATGCAGGGGATGGGGGGGGAAGCGAGCAATTGAGGAAGCACAACTACTACAGCTGCAAATGGAAAAAGCAAGCTATGTCTTAAGATTTTAGGGGGTCCCTGAATCAAGAGGGGAAGATCTAAAACAGACTATGTGTGATTTATTGGGTCCGGTTGCAGATTTAAAAGCTGAGTTTTTACAAAACGATATAGATACGATATATAGATCGTATTCTGACTTCATAAGAAAGAATAATCTGCCCGGCGAGATTGTGGTGAGATTCTTGAGGAGACAAGTAAGAGATCAAGTTTTGAAAGCAACAAATGGAGCCAACCTGAAGAACAAAGACAAAGAAATAAAAGTTTTGAAGGATGTTCCATTTGAAATAAGGAAGAAGAGAAAGAAATACAGAGACTTGGCGTTGTTTTTACAAAAAACCAACATTCCCTACAGATGGGCCATCCCTGAAGGCATGCTCTTCAAATTTAAAGACAAGAAAGAAAGAATTGACTCTGTTGTAAAGGCATGCAAATTTTTATATCAACAGGCTGGTCCAGCAGAGGTGAAGGATAAGGATGAAGATGGCAGCAGCAAGGGAAGTGAAGAAGAAGGAGCACTGGCACCCTCTGATGAGGACTCAGTTTCTGAACTGGGGGCGGCTGCCCCTAAATTATGCTATCATTTGAGAAACAAAAATGAGTTATGATTTTCTCTGAATCCTATTTTTAATTATTTTGAAGCATTTCTCTTTAGAGCTCTTTATATAGTCATTTTTGCTGGAGACGTTAGTATAAGCAAAAAGAATTATGTACAAGAGAAGGTAGCAAGTATAAGCCAATATATTATAAGTCAATGTTGTAAGCATTGTGAATGACCACCATCTCTTGGATTTTTAGTGGTTTTCTTTTCTTTCACCTGTAGTTTGTAGTATACCCTTCCTTGTTTGTAGTTTTTAGAAAGTGTAATAAAAAAATCCCCTATGGGGGGCACAAAAGACAAGAAAGAAGAAGAGACAGGTAAGGTGCTGACCAAAGCATATGGCAACATCAGTACTTCATTTATTTATTTATTTACAAAATTTATACCCTTCCTTTCTGCCTTCATTAGGGACACCACGATGATTAACAGATTAAAATCGATTAAAAACACCTAATAAAAATACATCTTAAAAACCATTAAAACCAAACAAAAGCACATCATTAAAACAAAGCTTAAACAAAAGTTCAAAACCAGAAAAATCACAATTAAAAAACAGGGCAGGTAGGAGGGATCATTGGTGGAAAATATCAGCAGAAGGGGACAGACAAGGTTACCTGTGGAAAGGGCTACTGAGTTTTTGTGCCACAACTGAGAAGTTCATCTCCTGGGTTGCCACCCACCTAATCTCAGAAGGTTGGGCACCTGAAGCAGGGCCTCGGAAGATTACCCTAATAGTTGGGTAGGGTTTCTTTTAATGTCCTCACATTCTCCCTTTTCCATACATGGTCATGCTTGCTACTGCCGATTCATTAGGCCAGACATTTTAGCCAACCACAAAACTATCACACAGTAAATAGTCAGTGATAGAGTCCAGCAGGATGTCTACGGTATAGCCAGAAATTGATATGTTTGCCAAGTTTTTCATTCTTAATCTATTTCACCTCTTTCTAGTCTGTTTCCTAGAAGCCAAAAAATCCTGGCAAACAACTTAATTTAAATTGTAACCAAACTTCCAACCTTCTGACCAAATATTTTACTTACACTAACAGGCTCTCTGTTGAAAAGTTTCTGTCTTCATTATTTAATTTCTTTTTCTCCCTCAGAGCTTGTAGCCAACACAATCAGGATTCTTTATTTAGTATGTTTCAGAGAGAAGAACACCTGCTGACTTATTTAATAACCAAGTTGTCCTTCCTTGGATTATATATTAAAACTATAGGGATTTTAGAATCACCTTTAAACATTAAACCCGTATTCCATTTTTAAAAAAGGTCCAACCTCTGTGGTGAAGACTGAAGATTGTCCAAGTAAATTGGGCTTTTCGGTGGAATACATAAATTTGGTGGGGTGGGGTGCATATTATACAAAACAAGTGACATTCTAGTTAGGGTCCTAGAAAGGAACTGCTATTGTTATTGCTAATATTTTAAAAGGGACTTCTTAGTATTGCTTATAATTGTTTCTGAGACAGATTTCCTGAGGTGTTTACCTTAACCTTTTTGTCTGGTTTGATGAATGAATTGACTGAAGGACAGCCACTTAACTGTCAGTAAATTCCACAGCTTTGTAGATATTAATAGAGGTCCAGAGTCTACACTTTGATCTAAAGAAACCCAGTGTGGCTGAACTGAGATGTTTATTCTCTGTCTTTGATGCATTTTTTCCATGCCATATACTTTGTCAGTGTATGCTTCCATTCGCTCTGTAGCAAACTATAGTTGAAATGGTCCAGAGGGAAAACTTTCCATTTAAACTCAGTTAATGACACTAAACTGCTTTTTAAAAGATTTCCATACTCTGTTTATTATTTTGCATTAATAAACAAAGGCTTTGGGGAGTTAAAAGTAAGTTAAAGGCCAATTACAGTGATTAAACCACTTTCACCCCTTCTATACCTGGCTGTCAAATGCCAGCTTCATGTTTTACTTCCTGAAGATAGTCACACTTGGTTAGCACATGTGGCAGAATGATGTGGAAATGAATGATAAAGATCTGATACAGGAGAATAGATTGCAGCACTTTAATTAAACTCTAAGAGGGAAATGCATTTTCAGTGTTCTCCTAGGTAAAAAATCTTCCTGATCATGAAACATAGAGGACCAGGTAGTGGGATGAGGTAGAAACAGTCACCCTGATTTTGACATGATCATTTTCTTACATTCTGGGAGACATGGGTGGTTTCCACACAGGGATGGGCCTGCTTGGTTTCCGATTTCTGGTGCAGCTGTTGAGAAAGCATAGCAGCAGCAGCAGCAGCAGCAGGGCTCCGACATGGCAGGTTTCTCCTGAGCGTCACTCCTCCAGTCCTCCAGCAGCAACCACTTCCCTCCCCTGGCCTGGTCCACCAAGGCTTTTGCAATTTTTTTTTAAACCAGCACCAGGATATTGTTATAATGCTATGTGCACCAGATTCTCTGTGTGTACCAGTTTCTCTGAACTACCAGCCTTCATCTTTAAAGAAAAAGTCTCTAACTGCTTCCATTGTGGAGGTATAAGGAAAGACATATCTCTGCAATGGAAAAGGCTAAAGACTAATTTAAGATAAAGAAAACTGGATATTTGAAGAACCTGATATACATGTTAGTATATCATTATATGAATATAATGATATTTTAATGCTGGAAATGGCTGCCATGGGGACAGACTTAAGGAAAACGGTGGCCACAAGGGCAGGGAAATCCAAATTTTCTCATCCACAAAGTCGCCATCCAGGCTTTACTGCAATCTTTCCTGAAGCTTTGGTGCAAACCAGGTTTTAGAAAGATCAGAGAAAAGACAGGGAAACCACAATTGGTGGGGAATGCACCTTGATGCTGTGAGGAAGCAAAATCATTGAACTTGGGGCAGATAACCCTTGTGGAAATAGCCTTTATGCAGTGACATTAAAAAACAACAACAGTAACTCCTATCAGTCTGAAGTGGTACAGTCCACACTACCATCTTGAGATTTTATCACTTCATTTGACTATGTGTTTTTCAAAAATTGGCAAATGGTAATATGAAAATACAAGGGGCGGGGCCCGCGATACTCGCTGGGGGGAGGCAGAGGAAGCAGCAGGAGGAGGTAAGTACCCCCCATCCTGCTGGTTCCCCCATCTCCTCCACCCCCTCTTGCCTTCCCCCCCTTGCCTTCCCCCCCGGCTCCTCGC
>NW_015161949.1:1245211-1250061 GCF_001447785.1 Gekko japonicus | reverse complement strand
GGCCAAGCGGCGCGCCGCTCGGCCCTGGCTGCTCTCTCCCCCCCGCCTCTCGCTGCTGGTTCTTCTCCCCCCCGGCCCTGAAGCGAGGGCTGAGCGGCGTGCTGCTCGGCCCTGGCTGCTCTTCCACCCCCGCCTCCGAAGCGAGGGCCAAACGGCGCACCGCTCAGCCCTCGCTGCTGGTTCTTCCGCCGCTCGGCCCTCGCTGCTCTTCCCCCCGCCTCCGAAGCGGGGGGCGAACGGCGCGCCACTCAGCCCTCGCTGCTGTTTCCCCCCCCCTGCCGCCCCGAAGCGAGGGTTGAGAGGCGTGTCAGTTTCGGAGGGATTTATGTATCCCCCCGATAGTTTTTGTTAGGTTTAGGATTTTTGTGCACACGTGGGGAACGCCCCACGTGTGCACAAACCTCTCCCTCCCCCCCAGGTCCCCCCAATGTGCGGATTTAAGTATCCGCACACCAGGGGGCAACTTGAGAATTAGATATATAGATTCCAGAATTAAAGCCAGCTGGGTGACCTTGAGTCAGTCACAGTTCTCTCAGAGCTCTCTCAGCCTCACCTATCTCACAGGGTGTTGGCCGTGAGGAGAGAAAGGTAAGCTGCTTTGAGACTCCTTCAGGTAGAGAAAAGCAGGGTTTAAAAATCACAGAGATAAAGTTCAGACAACTTTGTTGGTTGAATTTAGAGCTTGTGATGGATTGAGCCTTGACCATTTAGGGCTTTTATGTCACAACCACTATCCTCGAAGCTGGAGGGCAATAGAGAGTCAGTATAGAGAGTCAGTGCTGACGCTGGAGTGTATAACACACACTTAGCAACCCATCCCTTTTTAATCATTGTAAAGGACAGACTGATATAGACCACCTTCATTCTGTCTCAGTTACAAAGTCATGAATGACAGTCTCTGGGGCTGCAGTCACACTGGAGGCTTGCCGCAATCTGGGCACACCTCTAATGGCACTGGTTTAAAGTGTTGCAGGGCAGACCAACCAGACACCACACCCTGGGGTGGTTTCCCTGCACATTCATCTGGTAGTTAGGCATTCACATTACTGCAGTACCTCCACCATGGAGCACAGTCCCTGGTGGGTGCATATGCCTATGTGCTCATGCGCATATGCGCATATAAGCAGCAACTAAAAAACAACAACCCAGTGGCTGAAATGGATCTGCAGGTTCAGACTTCCCTTCCTTTCACGGCAGGAGAGTACAGACATCCAGGAAAACAGAGTGGAAGCACTGGCATCCATTCATACCGGACTTTCCACGGTGCCTAATTAGCTTCCAAAGCGGGGCAACACAAGATGCTGACGACTGGGGCGTGGAAGCCAAATGTTGTTGTTTGACCATGCTCTTTAAATCCACAAAGGTAACACTACTATATCACGACAAACTGCTCATGTGACCACAGCCTAGGTCCAAATGCAGGGGGAAAAAGCAGTAGCCTTCTTATCAAGCACAGTGGGTAGAAAACTTTCCTGCACAGTAGATCAGTCCACAGTCCAGAAGGCAGACTGAGGCTGAAAGACCTCACTTGACTGAGAAACCCAGGCCCTGGTCACACGTAAAGGTTTGGCCCGGGAGAGGGACGGATTGGGGCCACAGCAAACGGGCGCGATCTCACCGCAACATCTGGGAAGCGATGCACACCCGTCCCCGATCCGTCCCAACCCCCGAAAAGGCGCAGCAAAAATAAACCACCTACCGAGGTGGTTCTTCCCTGGCTGAACTGTGCATGCTCAGACATGCACAGTTCAGCAGTCTCCCGTTCCCCACCGTGCCTTTCCCCGGCATCTGATGTGATCCCGCCGCGGCATGCCTATTTTGGTGTGGCTTTTAAAAGCCGCACTTTGCCTGTCCTTTTTTCCCCCGTGTGGCAGGGACCCCAGTATGAAATATGATCTAAGTGGAAAGCAAAGCGATGTAAGGTCGCAGACGACTAGGACGTTATCCAGTTTGTCAAAACTTTCCCCTGGAGAAACTGAGCTGTAGTAGAAGTGCTTTCATAAGCTGTGGAGTAAAGTGCTGGTAGGTCAAATAAAGCTACAAGCTTTTTGGGCCATGTGTTCTGTTGCACTGCAAGCATGCTTCCCATGAGGGCTGCCAACCACCAGTTGGAGCCTGGAGATCTCACAGAATCACAACTGATCTCCCTGGAGAAAATGGCTGCTTCGGAGAGTGGGCTCTGTGGTGCTGTAGCTGCAGAGGTCCTTCCCCTCTGTAAACCCCATCCTCCCCAGGTACCACCCCTGAATCCCTGGAGTTGGGAACCTTCTCCCCATCCCCTTTCTTCCCAGAAGACGGAGAAATGCTGCTGAAGGGAAGATTCCCAGTTTCAGCTCCCCCCATGAAACATAGCGTTTTGCACGCTGAACAGCACAAGAAGGAGCTTCCATCCCACCTGGCAGGGCCTGAGTCCTCATTTCAGCTCTGTGGTGGTCTTGCAAAAGTCACTAGTTTCAACTTCAGTTTTTTGCCTGCAAAATGGCAGGCAAATGGTAATGACATCCACTACAGGGTTGCTGCGAGGGTAAATAAGATAAGGACAGTAAAGAACTTTTGCACTTTGAAGTTGCTATATGAATGATTAATAATCAAAAGACAGGCTTAAAGGCTTAGAGACCTGTTCGAGAATGTGGACTTGAGATGATCGCTCAGATGACCTTCTAACTCTGTGATGTATATTTTAACATCTTACTATATTTCACCATTTCTGTAAACTGCCAAATACCAGGATTTCATATGAAAATAATCCATGTCGTTTGTGCTTTGCTGCTGTGTACATTGCTCGGGACCCCACTGCCTGAGCAAAGTGAGGCCTTTGGTTTAATGACCGGCCCGCTTGCTATTCTGTTTGTATGTTTGTCTGTCTGTCTGCTCAGCATTTCAGAATAAACTTTGGCATACATACTCAGGGCACAATTTTGGATTCATACTTTGAATACCAACTCAACCCCTGTTTCCAATCAGGGAGAAGAAAATGCAATACTTTATTGAACACTGAGACACTGGAATGAATGTTAGTCAGGTCAATACTCTTAAGTTCCAAGAAGGAACCCCCTCCCCCACCCAACTTGACAGTGGCAACTTTTTCAAGGGGGCAGAGCAAACACTATGCAATGTGATACCTTTCTTGAAGACTCAGGATGTCTGCTCACGCGACACAGTTTGTACATTCCCTGTTAAACTCTCAGCTCCGCCTATCTCTTTATACAGGCCTCGGAAGGAGAGAGGCCTCTTGAACAACATGCTTTACTAGTTATAATAGTTTACATTGTGTAAATTCAGAGACTGCTAATGAAAAACCTTCCTCTTGAACTCCAGAATATTATGCCTTTGAGATAAACATGCAACATTTACAACTCAAATAAACACACTCAGGCTTTTTATCATACTCATATAACTAGACCATGAAAAGATCCCCCCCTCCATTATAATAGGGCTTCATGGATCAAGGTGGCGTGACTTAAATCGGCTCCTTCGAAGAGAATGTATTAGATATCCAGGGTGCAGAGGCATTTTAGCAATAAGCACTGGCTCTGGAAATTAAACAGCAACACAAAAATGGTTCAACAGACAGAATTTGAATAATTTAATGTGTATTACTACACATGTATTCTTTATGTATCCATCGTCCTAATCTATGGAACTGCCTTATATTGATTCTGATCATTTAGCCTACTCCTGTCTGCTTTGACTTCAAAGGTCTCAGGCAGGGGTCTGCTGCTCCGCCCTTTCCTGGGGGAGGCCTCTATTTAAGACAGAACCTTGAGGCCAAGGTGGCTGACCTGGAGAAGCAGAGACAGTCAGTTAGGCGCACGGAGAAGACTCTCGGGGACTTGTTAAATATGTCCCACTCTGGATCTGGCAGCCCTGCTGCTGTCAGGGAGCATGAGGGTCGAAGGGAAACAGGCCCCCATGCTGAGTATAAGGGGAATGTGCCCTCAGAAGGGACCTCTTCTTCAGCTGGTGAACGGGTATCCTTTTGTACCAAGGAACCATCCCTGGGCAGGGTGGGAGGGGGGCTCTTGGTAGTTGATGATTCGATCCTTGGGCAGGTAGACAGCTGGGTGGCGAACCCATGTAGTGACCGTATGGTGATTTGCCTGCCTGGTGCGGAGGTAGCAGACATTACGTGTGTTTTAGATAGGCTGGTAGATAGTGCTGGGGAGGAGCCAGTGGTCGTAGTACATGTTGGCACCAACGATGTGGGGAAATGCAGTCGTGAGGTCCTGGAGGAGAAATTTAGGCTGCTGGGCAGGAAACTCAAGGCCAGGACCTCCAAGGTAGCCTTCTCAGAAGTGCTACCTGTTCCACGCACAGGGCCGGAGAGACAGGCACAAATAAGGAGTCTCAATGCATGGATGAGACGATTGTGTAGGGGGGAAGGGTTCAAGTTTGGTAGGGATGCTTTTTCGAACAAGAGGGAGCTGTATAGGCGAGACGGTCTCCACTTGTCCCGAGAAGGAACCAGACTGCTGGTGCTTAAATTCAAAAAGGTGGCAGAGCAGTTTTTAAACTGAATATTGGGGGAAAGCCGACAGGAGATGAAAAGAGATGAGGGGGTAGCTGTTGCTTTTCTACAGGGAGGTGGATTGGAATTGTCCACTGAGACTATGGCTAGTGATATGGACTGCCTGACAAGGTCTCGAGAGAGCAAGAGTAAGGTTGCAGGCTTAACATGTATGGGAAATTATAGGTGTTTCTATACAAATGCTAGAAGTGACTGAGGTAAAATCGGGGAGTTGGAGTGCTTGGTGTTGGAGGGAAAAATAGACATTGTGGGTATTTCAGAAACTTGGTGGGATGAGGAAAATCAGTGGGATATGGTGATTCCCGGTTATATATTATATCGG
>NW_015161949.1:1240967-1244760 GCF_001447785.1 Gekko japonicus | reverse complement strand
CTAATGCTGGGAAAGATTGAAGGTCAAAGAAGATGGGGACGGCAAAGGATGAGATGGTTAGACAGTGTCATCGATGCAACGAACATGAAATTGAGCAAACTTCAGAGGACAGCGGAAGACAGGAGGGCCTGGTGGCATCTGGTCCATGGGGTCACGAAGAGTCGGACTCGACTGTGCGAATGAACAACAACAAAGATAGAGAGAGTAAGAGAATTGGATTCGCTTCTGGAAATGCTATTGGTTGAAATAGTGGGCCCAAAAGGAAACTTAACTGGGAGTTTGTTATCGCTCACCAGATCAAAAAATAGAGGAGGATTATAAAATGATGAATAAATTAAAGATAGTGGCTAGACAAAAAAACTGTCATAATAGGTGATTTTAACTACCCACACATTGATTGGGTCAGCAAAAGTCGGCAAAAAGAGATTGAGTTTCTAGACACTGTAATGACTGTGCTATGGAGCAGTTGGTCAAAGAACCTACCAGGGGAGAGGCAATCCTGGATTTGGTCCGAAGTAATGCCCAAGACCTGGTGAGAGATGTAGAAGTGATTGCACACTTGGGAACAGTGACCATAACGTTATTGAGTTCAACATTTCTATAAATAGGGAATTGGCCAAAAAGACTGACACAACCACTTTTAACTTTAGAAGGGGTAACTTCTCTGATATGAGGGGACAGGTGAGGAAGAAACTGAAAGGAAAAGTAGAAAGGGTCAAAACCATTGGGGAAGCTTGGAGACTATTTAAAACTACAATCCCAGAAGCTCAGAAAAAATATATACCACAGGTTAGGAAAGGCACAAACAGGTATACAAAAAAGCCTGCATGGTTAACACATGAAGTAATGGAAGCTGTAAAAGGTAAGTAGGATTCCTTTAAGCGGTGGAAAGCTAGTCTCAGTGAGGCTGATAAAAGGGAACACAGGCTGTGGCAAATAAAATACAAGTCTGTGATCAGGCAGACAATAAGGGAATATGAGGAGCATATAGCGAAAAATGTAAAGAACAACAATAAAACCTTCTTCAAATACATTAGAAGCAGGAAACCAGCCAGGGAGGCAGTGGGGCCCTTGGATGACCAAGGGGTAAAAGGAGTAGTGAAGCATGATAGCGAAATGGCTGGGAAGCTGAATGCATTTTTTGCCTCTGTCTTCACTGTGGAAGATGAGAAGTGCTTGCCCACTCCAGAACGGCCGATTTTGGGAGGGGTGTTGAAAGACCTGAGTCAGATTGAGGTGACAAGAGAGGAGGTCCTACGACTGATCGACAATTTAAAAATTGATAAATCACCAGGTTCGGATGACATACATCCAAGACTTCTGAAAAAACTCAGATGTGAACTTGTGGATCTCCTGACAAAAATATGTAATCTTTCATTAAAATTTGCCTCCATTCCTGAGGACTGGAAGGTAGCAAATGTCCCTCCCATCTTTAAAAAGGCTTCCAGAGGTGATCCGGGAAATTACAAGCCGGTCAGTCTGACGTAGATACTGGGTAAATTGGTGCAAACTGTTATTAAGGAAAGAATTAGTAAGCACATTGATGAACAAAAAGTATTGAGGAAGACTCAGCATGGGTTCTGTAAGGGAAGATCTTGTCTCACTAACCTGTTAGTGCTCTTTGACAGGGTGAACAAACATGTGGACAAGGGGAACCCAATAGATGTAGTTTACCTTGACTTCCAGAAAGCTTTTGATAAAGTTCCTCATCAAAGGACTCACAAGGTGAGTAAGCTGAACAGTCACGAGATAAAAGGACAAATCCTCTTGTGGATCAGAAACTGGCTAATTAATAGGAAACAGAGAATATAAATGGGCAATTTTCTCAATGGAGGGCAGTGTTCCCTCTAAGCTGAGTTAGTATGAGCTAGCTCACAGTTTTTTAGCCTCCAGCTCACAGATTTTTGTCTTAGCTCAGGAAGGATGGCTCCAGAGCAAACTAATTTATGCAGTAGCCAAATCGCTGGCTCACAGCTTTAATGCCAGTTGTTCACAAAGTGGAAGTTTTGCACACAAGACTCCACAGCTTAGAGGGAACATTGGTGAGGGATGGTAAGCAGTGGGGTACTGCAGGGATCCGATGGGTCCGATGCTTTTTAACTTGTTTATTAATGATTTGGAGTTGGGAGTAAGCAGTGAAGTGGCTAAATTTGAGGATGATACAAAGTTGTTCAGGGTGGTGAAAACCAGGGAGGATTGTGAGGCACTCCAAAGGGATCTGTCGAGGATGAGCGAGTGGGCATCAACTTGGCAAATGGGGTTCAATGTGGCCAAGTGCAAGGTGATGCACACTGGTGTGACCTCATTTGGAATACTGTGTACAGTTCTGGTCACCACACCTTAAAAAGGATATTATATCTTATGAAAAAGTGCAGAAAAGGGCAACAAGAAAGATAAAAGGGTTGGAACACTTTTCCTATGAAGAAAGGTTAAAACGCTTGGGACTCTTTAGTTTGGAGAAACGACGGCTGAGGGGTGACATGATTGACGTTTATAAGATTATGCATGGGATAGAGCAGGTAGAGAAAGAGGTACTTTTCTCCCTTTCTCACAATACAAGAACTTGTGGGCACTCCATGAAATTGCTGACCAGTTGGGTTATAACAGAAGAAGTATTTCTTCACCCAAAGAGTGATTAACACATGGAATTCACTGCCACAGGAGGTGGTGGTGGCTACAAGCATGGACGGCTTCAAGAGGGAATTAGATAAGCATAAGGAGCAGAGGTCCATCGGTGGCTACAAGGTATAGATAGGGACTCGGGGGCAAGTGATGCTCTGTATTTTTTAGTGCTTGGGGGATGGGGTCAATAGTGTGAGGGCTCCTAGTGTCCTGGCCCCACTGCTGGACCTCCTGATATCACCTGGTATTTTTGGTCATTGTGTGACAGAGTGTTAGACTGGATGGGCCATTGGCCTGATCCAACATTGTCTTCTCTTATGTTCTTATGTTCTTATGTTCTTGTGACATGTGGTTATTTCTAGCTGCTGGACCAAATTCTATTCAATGGCACCAAAAGGAGAGTGACCTGCTCTCTCTCTCTCTCTCTCTCTCTCTCTCTCTCTCTCTCTCTCTCTCTCTCTCTTCCATCCTCTTTGTTTATTATCTGTAAAGGGACTCACAAGCTGATAACTGACTTTTGCTTAGCTGTTTCAAGTTTCTGAACAGTGCTTGGGCAAGTAATGGAATATCTCAGGAACCATACAAACAGCACTAAGTAAGATCTCTTTGAATAAAATGCCTGCAATTTCAAGGACCATGCAAACATGAGTTTCCCATTGTCACCTAGCTGAAGAAGGATAACCAAAGCCATGAGTGTGCTCCTCAGGACTGCAGGCCATGAAAATGAAAATAATGTGTCCTATTAGTATTTTCAGCAGCCTATTATATTCCAGCCAACATCACACTCTAAACAATAAAGTGCCCTTAAACACAGACTAAGTGGCAGACTTGGTGAGCTTGTGTACTTTTATCTCTCTTGACAGTTGTGTAATGTTTACATTTTCATTTAGGGCACCGTCTGGCTACTAAGTTGATGGGTGTGGTGTAGAAACTTAAACAGAAAAGAGAATTCCTTCACAGAAGATGGAGAAATATCCTAAAGTCAAGAAACCAGCAAAGAGGTTTTCAAATTATATCACATAAGTGAGCCAGCTGAAGAAGAAAACAGTGATTTGGAGGCTTCCCAAAATATACCTAAGCCAAAATATAGAAAAAAGCATGTGTGTGTGTGTCTGTGTCTGTGTGTGTGTGTGTGTGTGTGTGTGTGTGTGTGTGTGTGTGTGTGAGAGAG
>NW_015161949.1:1192721-1240923 GCF_001447785.1 Gekko japonicus | reverse complement strand
AGAGAGAGAGAGAGAGAGAGAGAGAGAGAGAGAAGACCGATATAGTTCTATATCTCAATTTGAAGAAGTAGCCCAGCCAAGAGATTTTCCTCATTTTTCACATGTGGAAAGGGTGTGTTAGCACTTCACCTTTGGGCTCAATTGTGACAGCATTGCTCTGTGAAGAGTTAGAAATAGGTTTGTGCCTTTCATTCCCTGTGCTTATACCTCTTTACAAAGGTCTGTTCTACAAACATTGTATAACAGTTACAATATACTGTAGAAGAGCTGGCAAATCAAAGGATTTGGGCCATCTTTCATCAACAAATCTTGGATTTCCATAGCCTATCAAGTTAGTGACTTATTATACAGATGAAAGCCAATTATGGACTAATGAACTTGTACACGACCAGCTAAGCCCCTGAAAAAATATGCTGGAGGTTTGAATATTACTAGAGAGCCAGTGGTGAGAATGCTGGAACTTTGGACCAGTCTCTTTCTCATAGGCTGCTCTACCTCACTGGGTTGTTGTGGCTATAAACAGGGAAGGCTCTTGAAAGCTACCCTGATCTCTTTGAAGGATGAGTAGGATAACATCCCCCCCCCCCAACTATATAAAATTCTGGATTTGCTCTTTACTCAACTACCCTTGTGAGCCAAGTTTTCATTTTTCTTTTCTGTCAGTGTTCTTGTTCCTTTAACACCTGCACACGCACACACACACACACAAACCATTTAGTAAGTAAAGGTTTCTCTTCACTGAATCATCTCTATATCAGAAAAAATGTCCATAAGCTAAAATATCTGCTGGTCATATAAATACTGAGAGGGACAGCTAAAAGAATGTTGGCAACTCCATAGGGACTCAACAAGTAACTTTTTACCTTTGAAAAAAATCATCCGCTATGATGAACACTGGTTAAGTTATCCTTGGAAAATTAGATAAGTGTTCTACTTTTTTACAGACTTGTAGTGTGTTTGTTAATTATTGTTTTATGTACTACAAAATTCAGCTTTATCATTTTCACATTCTCTCTCTTTCCTGGAGTATTACAGTACTCCAAATGATTATTTTGCTAGCAAAGGAGGGAAAAGTTGTTTACGTTCAATTTGACTCAGCCTAAATAAAGTGTTAAAAGGTGATGATGACTTCTATCTTGACTGACAAAACTATATTTTACTGCAGGGAAAACAAATGCTTTGACCTCAGGAGTCACATAATACATTTTTGAAAGGAAATCTTCCAGGCTTTCTTATTTAACGGTTTTGATTTGCATAGCTGAACTTTGAATGGGCAGCCATAAATAGTTGCAGAACCCGAGCTGGCATATAGCCCAGCAGTGTCAGATGACTGGGGCAGCCACTCCTCAAGTCAGCTATTTGGTCTGAACAAGGTGAGTTCTGACAAAGGGGATACAAAGCTGAAGACAGATATTTCAAAGACTACTTTTTAAGAAGGCAAGCCGTTGTCATTTATCAGGATAATCAAGTGCTGATAAGCAACACAATGAATGAACTGCCTCCTGTGTGTGTGTGTGCAGGCACATGTGCGTGCACATGTCTCTGTGTGTCTATAAGACAGACAGAGAGAGAAAGAGATTCCATTTATTGGTTTTGCTTATTAAGATGAGTATTATCTCAGGGAAGTGAACCAAAAAGTCCAGTGACACCACAATCCCCAAAGCTATTTGTAGTGTGTAAGCATAATTGCATTTTAATTGAAAGAAAAAAGAACCATATTTTCTATTTCCTGAAGAAGTTAGGAAGCTGTACCCTAACCTGGTTTGCAAGTGCTCATAGTTCCATTTTTAGTGAAAAGTGTACCTATTTGTTACTTAGATGGCATCAATTAATGTTCAAGATGTTTTACAGAGCACCACAGGCAAAAATAAAATCTAGTCTCTGCCCTGAGGAATTTACAATCTAAAGTGTTCTGTGTGTGTTAGCAAAGAGCTGAAACATGCATCTATTTTTTTTTTTTACCTTGGGGGTAAAACATGAACATATAATGAAATTCTTATGACACGTCTAAATTTAACATTAAACTGGTATCCGGATAATTTATTAACATACAAAGTAGGGAAAAAAGCATTTTGATTAAAACCTAGATGCTGTGACTATTTATAGTCATGTGCCTTTAATCCTTATTCATTAAGCACAGCAAGAGGTGGAAATGAGAAATAAAGTGTATTTCATTACAGTACAGATTAATTGTATTCCACAATTTATTTTCTTTGGCTATCTGACATTTATCACCCTCCATATGATTAAAAAATGCACACAGGCCCTTAACTACTTTGATAGAAATTACATGGGTGAGTTCAGTTTGAGTTATATTGTGTGAAAAAATCCAGTGCAGAATTATGTGTATGTTTAAGATAATGATAGAGAAAACACCTACTCAGAGTTAATCTCACAGTCTCACTCGAAAATTCTGTGCTTCATTTTGTTTATGATTATCACTGTGATATGTAAGTTTTGTTCAAATTAGCACCTTGCCCAGGATTTAGCCACAGATTTAGTTGCTAATCTTCCAAGGATCTCATCCCTGCTGAGCAAGAGCAGTCCTTCTACCAACCACTCCACGAAACAGACAAATAACTGTGCTCTTCTCCAGCTTGTCAGTCCAGCTGTGTTTTATCTGCACATTCATTATTAAGGGACATGGAATTTGTCACCATATACCTTGGTAGCTGCTACATCTCATCTCTTTATATTTTCAATCAAATACAGCAAAGTAGGAAAATGTAACTTTTAGTGCAGTAGCCATTAGGACTGTAGACCTCAAAAATCATTATTTTAATTCCATCTCGGAAAGTCAGCAAGGGCGTGATCACCATTTTTGTTAAATATTGGAAGTATTGATATCATATCAGGGAAAACTGAGTCAGGAAAAAAATTCCCTTTTAGTTACTATTAGAACATAAGAATATATGAAAAGCCTTGCTGGATCAGACTAGCAGTCCATCTAGTCCAGCATCTTGTCTCACATAGTGGCCAACTGGTTACTCTGGAGAGCAAACACCAGGGCATACAGGCCAAGGCCTTCCCTTGATGTTGCCTCCTGGTTACCCATTTACTGCCTCCAAATGTGGAGGGTCTCTTTAGTTCCCATGGCTAATAACCGCAGACAGACCTATCCTCCATGTATCTCTGTAATCCCCCTTCAAAGCAATCTATATGTGTCGCCATCACTAAATCCACTGGCAGCGAAGTCCACGTTTTAATCACTCTCTGTGTAAAGAAGTATTTCCTTTTGTCCATCCTGAATCTACTGCCCATTCATCTCATTGGATGCCCTCAAGTTTTGGGAGAGGGAGAAAAAGTTCTCTCTGTTCACTCTGTCCACCCATGCATGATCTTATAAACTTCTGTCATGTCCTGCCTTAATCATCTCTTTTCTAAACTGAAAAATCCCAGATTATTGGAAAATCATAAATTACAAAATGAAATGAAAACATATTTTTGAAGTGCTGCACACAGTAGGAGTAGGGCAGGGAGAGGAAACGTGCTCCAGCTGGTCCATGGTACACCTGCTCTTTAAACCCTGGAGGTCAGGCCTGCTGTTCATTTGAAACAGTGGCCCTTTAAAGTTTAAAGGAAATGTGCATTCTCTCCTCGAGTATTCTGAAACCCACGAAACATGATTTTAGAGTCAGGCATTGGCAAATAGAAGCAAAGGGTACTTCTCACGTCTGTTGATTTTCTCCTGAAAGTTCTCCTGTCCAAGGCTATTTTTCCAAGTCAGGTTCTCAAATCATCTGAGGTATGCCATCTGAGGGGGAAATGGGTGGTGTTTGTAGAGAAGATGTAGCAGGCATGGGATGGGGTTAAGCACCCCACCCATTCCCACATTTGTGTTATTGTGGTAAGTTTGGGTTACAGAACACATGCTTACAGAGACAACAGGAAGTTCTGTCCTCAACTAATTCTGTTCCAGCTATTGATTTTCTCCTCAAAATGCACATTAACCCTAATATCATATTGGTGATTCAGGGTTGGTGACCTCGTGTTTCCCTTATATTGTGTCATTCTACCCAGTCTCTTGCCTTTTAGAATGTAACCTGAGTTAGTGCTTGATGTTATGTCTGTGCAGTTCTTAGCAGGATTAAATACTCGACAAGTAATATTTATGACACCAGTGATGAAGCAGAGTTGCAGTTCAAGCCCTGCTCCTGTGGATTTCTTGTTCCAGGAGCTGTAGAAAACAATACGAGGGAGTGAACAGCTCAACCCAACTTCCTTCCCCTACTTTGGAATGAGCGTCTTCATGTGGACACACCTCTCTTTGTTTAAACAACTGTTGCTCACACATCCAGTTTTTCTGTTCCTGTGGCTTGCCCTAGAATGCATGAAATGTAAAACAACGAGAGAGGTAAAAATCATCACCTGAGACAAAAGGCACATGAATCTAAGACCTAATCTGGGTGAACTTTAGAACTACAGGGCAGAAACGTTTTGACAGTATTTTAGTATTAGGTGCGGGCAGAGAGAAGAAATGTTTGGAGACAAACATAGTTTTTTTACAATCATTTTAAATTGATTTTTCAGTCAAAACAATTATCTTACAGGCATTAAAACTTACAAACGGTTATAAATAACACGAAGACAGAGTAACAAAATACCCAAATGCGGTGCATCTAATTTGCAATAGTAATAACATCAGGTGTGGCAAGAAAACTGGAGTTCTATGATACCAAATATATAGTTATCATAGACATAGGCTAACATGAGTAATCAACTAGAATACAATAGAATACATCACCATAACCATAGGTCATCAATTACTTTAGGAATGTCTTGTTGTTTGGAGAGGTATTCTAAGATAGGAAACCACGTTGAAACAAAAGTAGTACAGGCAGAAATCTTAGTTTTGGCAAAAATCATAGAAATCTCTCAGACTGTTAAAAAAGTGTATGTGTAGTCATGATTCATATCAAGGCCATATTGTTGTCAGTTTGTAACAGGGGTTTTCAAAAGGATACATCTTTTTTTCCTTTGAAATACCAATAACCTCATGTATATCCCAGTTCTCACTAGCAAATGTGAGTGGAAGTTAAAGGGACAAAGCCTTTCTTCTCCCTCCACATAGCTCCGATCTGAATCACTGCTACACATGGATGAAATTTAGTTTTAATAGAGGGATAGAGAAGAGATCCATAATTTTTGTCATGAACATTTTGGTCCTTAGGAGTCAAGTTAGAAGGAAGGAGACTGAATGTTCCAGCAAGAGGACAGAATGCTCTTGTGTCTCCCTCTCCTTCACTTTTCTTCCAGGAACTGTTTAATTGAGGAGGGTGCTCATGGGAGGCCATGACAGCTCGCAATAGCTCAGATATAAGGGAAAGCAACCTGCACAGTCTCACTAGCACTTGTGTGACTAAGGGAATAGGTGACTGAGGGAGAAATACTAAGCAGGTCAACTTATAAGTCCCATTTTTTCAGTGAGGCATACTCCCAGGAAAGTGTTCTTAGGACTGCACCTCTATTGACTTAGTCATTTGACTTGACAAGTGACTTAGTCACTTGTGTGTCTAAGAGGAACATGGATGGAAACATTTATTTATTTAAAATATGTTATGCCCAACGTTTTCCTGGCCAACTCAGGACTCATGGTGGATAACAACTATAATATAAACAGCAAAAAACAATAAATACAAAATACACTAAAGCTACATTGAAAAAAACAATCTAACAAACACTTTAAGCACTGTTAAAAATATTCCCTTTTATTCAGTCTCAGGCTGCGGTCAAATCATGGGCTTGGCACTGTCTGGCTATGCCTCTAATTTCTCCGGAACTATTTGTTTTGGTGAGTTTCTTTCTTTTTTTGGCCCCCCATAGGGGATTTTTTTATTTGCATTTTCTAAAAACTACAACGAAATTAGGGAGGGGATCTACAAACTATAGGAGAAAGGAAAGGAAACCCACTAAAACCCAAGAGTTGGAGGTCATATACTGCTTATAAAAGTATTAGCTTAATAATATAAAAAATGCTTTTCTTAACATTGAGAGTGGTCAATCATCATCATCAATTGTGTTAACAAACCATCAGATCTGACTATATAAAGAGCATTCCAGGAGAATCACTAACTAAACACAAATTTCAGAGAACAGTGGCATTTTAAATTGTTTTCTCCTCCTTCATTTAACACAAATTAATAATTAAATTTCCCTCAGTAGTTGTAACACAGTAGGTTTCTCTTCCCATGCTGTAATCTTCTTTCTTCTTGAACACTTTCCCTGTGGCCTTGTCTTGCTGAAACTGGAACTGGTCATCTCAAAACAAAGTCCCTTTTTCTTTTTCAAGGACTGCTAGCCGCTTGAATTCTTGCCTTCAGTCTTAGAGATCATTCCATTTGTTGCTTTTGGAAGCCAAACTTACAGAGAGTATTCGTCCTTTTGCCCATCAGACTTATTTCAGATATGTCCATGGTATACCCCTTCACTTTCAGCTTCGCTTAAACATCTATATACAGGCCCCACCACTTGAACCTACTCATTAGACTCTCCTCTTGAATATTGGAAGTCCCTGTGATCAAAGGCTAGTCGCTTCTCCAATGTTAACACAGTCCCTTGAAAATAACAGCCAATATATAGCACAGTTCTTGTGAAGTACCTCATTTTTGCCAGCAGGGGGCAAAAGCTTAGCATCCAGCCTGAAAGAGTCTATAGTTACTTCTGGTCACATGGGCCAGTTGCTCTTCCACTTCCAGAAGAAAGCTTGGATCTCGCTTGCTGCTTCTGCTGCATCACCAATTGCCATTTTTAAACATGTTTCCTTTTATAGAACTTGCCAAAGTTTTGAAAACTTGCCCAAACACTTATTTAGCTCCTGGAGTCTCTCTAATACAGTCTATTGCTGCTTAAAACTCCGTCCCCACTACAAAGGCTTTTCTTTAATTGCTTATTTGTTCTTTCCGGGGGAGAGTCCCCTCCCCCCTCACTTTTAGTAAAAGAGGATTCACTCATTCTCTGGTGTTCTCACTTTAATGGACTCACTCTTCAACATCTGATCACTTGGATCTCACCAGGTAATGGTTTCAATGCTGTACCTCCAAGCGCTTGTCCCGGTGTGCGTAGCTTAGTCCCATTCGGGAACACAGCGCAGAGACCTTCGGGGCAAAGGGAAGCCTCAATCTGCCAGCAGCGTGCCCGCAGAGAAGTTACCCTCAGCGCCACATGGCAAGGGATCCATCGCAGGAGTCCCGGGGGGGCACAGATATTTGCACCCCCTCTCATTGCGCTGGTCCGCGGATTGCCCCCCAGGAACTCCCTGGGGATGCGGCCGCCATCAGCTCGCCAAAACTGGAAGTCTGTTTCAGTGAGTTTTGACCAGACATGCCACCCTAATCCTGCCTCACCCCATGGTCGACTGATCGGACTACTGCTGTGCAGTCACCACAGAGCGGGCAGGCAGCTTCTTTTTTTAAAGTCAACTTTGAGAATATGCGGTTATGCACATATTGCTAACTGTGGGGGGAAATGGCGGTCAGGGAGTGGAAGCCTCAGGCCTCCCAAATGGCTTGATCACACAATGGAGAGGTCAGACATCCAGAAATGTGTGGTGAGAATAATTCAATCTGTAAATATCAAACTTTCTCTGGTGTCAGGAATGCTGGTGGTGAGGACAGGGAACCAATTACTAGGGGAGACAGATGTCACTGTCTGGATGCGTACATTAAATCCGGTAGGGAGAAGTGACAACATCGGAACAAACAGCTCATCTGATCTCACCCTTAGATTGCTTCCTTCCCCTACAGAGGCATTCTGAGCCCAGTTGCAGTCACCTTTGTGTTTGAATGGATTCTCCTTGCAGCTGCTGTATGGCTGTGGATAGACAGAATTGGGTCGGAGGATCACTGACCCAACTCTTTTTTAAAAAATCACGTTTAGTTTGGTCTTGAAGGATTGTTTAGGATTGCACTGAGACACACACCACACACAAACATAAGATTAAATTTTTCATTCTTTCATGGATCAGAGGAGAGAAAACCTCTCAAGGAATCCATAATCACTTGAAGTCATAGCCAGTGCTCTCCTGCAGTAAGATAGTAGTTGCTGTGATTTCAAGACAAACAAAGGATTAACATGAGTAATTATGGATTCCTAGAAAGTATTTCTAGAAAACCATGTTTTATTTCTGTTCCATTCAGGACACATTGGATTTCCCCCTAAGGCTCAAAGAGCAAGCTAACATTGGGAAAGACACTGGTAGGCATCATGGTACCGGCCATGGGCATCATGTTGGGGATCACTGCTCTGAGTATACAGGCAGAAAAGCTTGCCTTTTCTCTTATTCACTGCCAGTCACAATTTTCATGGCCTCCTTAAAATTTCCATTTTCACCCTAGGCACTTCATATGCCATACTGAAAACTAACTTTCTTTCTTTCTTTCTTTCTTTCTTTCTTTCTTTCTTTCTTTCTTTCTTTCTTTCTTTCTTTCTTTCTTTCTTTCTTTCTCTCTCTCTGTCTCTCTCTCTCTCTCTCTCTCTCTCTCTCTCTTTCTTTCTGTCTCTCTCTCTGTCTCTCTCTCTCTCTCTGTCTCTCTGTCTGTCAAGCTTCTTTCTGGGAGCTTTTCAAACGCCTCTCCTTGTGGAGGTAAAAAGAAAGGCATATCTACAATGAAAGGGACTAGAGACTTAGGCCCAATCTGCATTTTGCATTTGCTCAGTTGTTTTACCAAACCCACACTGGAACAGAAAAAGATGCAGTTCAAAACCACATTCAACTACCCCGGGCCAACACTGTACTGACTGCAGCTTCACCCCCTGAATGGCCATAAACCGGCCATAAGTCTGTGCAGACAGCCACCATAAAACCAGAGATCAAACAAGTGAAATCGGCATGCAGTCTGTACATTGCCATAAAATGTGACATTCAATCAAAGTGAAAGTGGTATGCAATGTAGACAGGAATTTCTGTTCCAGCGTGGGTTTGATATAACAGCGGAGCAAATGCTAGATGCAGATTGGGCCTTACTTTTTTGTTAATAAAAACCAGGAATTCAGAGAACTTGATACACAGATGCTTATATCTTTATAATGATATAACAGTATTCAATTGCAGATTTTTAAAAAAAAAACCTTTAAAAATCCTGGTGGCACAGGGGGGGGGGGGATGCTGCCCAGGGGACTGAGACAGGGAAACTTGCCATGTGGAAGCATCATTGCTGCTGTGCTGAAATGGCAGCTGCAGCAGCTCTGGGGAAAGCACACACATCTGTCCCTCTGTGGAAAATATCGTGGAACAATGTCCAGATGTGCCCCACCATAGATGGGACAGCAGCCTTCAGTCTGTGTGTTTCAATTGACTCCTTACCCATACCTTTCTCACCAGCTTATTCCCTGTTTTACTATCATTGGTTCTGTAAATGCAGAGGCCTTTGCAGCACCAGTGGAGCTTCCACACAGAGGTTTTCTCTGTGATTTCCCTTTGCACCTGTCATTTCCTCTCCCTTGCCTCCTGCGTCTTTTTGCCAGTTTAAAAAAATATATTAGTTTAGTTGGAATATTAAAATATTCATATTTTCAAATAAGGACCTAACGCTTGTCACTCATTAGCCAGATAACTGGAAGACAGGAGCAAGGTTCATTTTTACTGAGCAATTGTGGAGAATACCAACTATACACTTTCTATTACATTTCCAAAAGTTGAAAAAGCCTGGAGGTCAACTTAAAAAAAAAAAAAAAACTTAAAAAATCAAAACAAAACCCAAAATGTTCAGGAAAGGGGTTTGGATTCTTTCTGAGAGGTCGAGGTCCCAGTAGGAGTTTTTGTGACTACCCTGTCTCTGTGACTACCCTGTGAGACTGTCTCACCACTTAAAATGACAGAGTTTCTTTCACTTGAAGTTTCAGTATCATATTCAAAACTTTATGTGACTTCTTACAGGTTTTCTAACAACAAACAGATTGACACTCATATGAAATCTGTGATTTCAATGCTCTTTTGTATTTATGTTTTTGAATAGTTACCTTTTTAAAAAACAGATTTTGAGTTTTTCTAGAATTAGAAAGAGGATCTTTAAACAGTAACACGAAGAAGGTCCATTTCTATTTGAAGGGAACTGTTTTTGCAGCAATATTTCCCCTTTTGTCCAGCAACATTTCCCCCTGTATGATGACTTTATATTTGTTTCAAACTAAATCTTTGAGGAATGAAAGAATGGCTTGGAGGTTGGGAGTGGATTGGGAAGGGGGAGAATTAGTGTTCCAAGAACTGGTGAATACACCTCTCCTTAACAATTGGCTTATCTGATTCAGGCTACTATTCTCTGAAGTCTTATTTTAGGATGACCTTTACATACACGATATGATGATTTTTTCATTTTATTTGATTGCAAAGATGTTATGATCAAAGGGTAAAATAAATATTGCCTTTTTTGAATCTTAGAAGAAAAACCTTAGAAAAAGTATCTTTTAAACAACAGCAACATGGTAGCAGGCAGCTCTCTCCAAATATGTGGTGTCTATTTTCAGAAAATATTCCATTTTAAATTCACATATGCGGCAAAACGCAGGTGGAACATAAATAAGGACCAATTTTTATACAGTTCAACACAGTAAAACATTATATAGGACTAACCCTCTCTCAATCTAAGGCAGAGATACAATTCCACTCTCTGCTGATAGAACATACACCATATTTATGTGTGTGGATATGTATATATTACAATAAATTATGCAGTAAAGCACATTGGTGAACACCACAGGTTTCCAAAGCATTTCCAGCAGAGATGGTAAATCTTTATGTTTCTTTAGAAACAGCATCCACAGTCACTAAAAAAAAATATCTATGGAAATTTTAAAGATGGCTTTATAGGGTTTAAATATTCAGATATTTACAGCTATAGTATTGTTGCACATTTATTTTAAGTGAATTTTCATTATTTGAAAATGACAATTTGCTTATTTTCTTTTGTATTCATTGGGATCATATACAGAAAATAGTTTTCTACTTACCTTTCTGGGAAAGATGACATTTATCATTGTGTCAAAAATACCCTGGAAAGCAAAGAAATGCTATTAGTTATTACACCCTTGTCCACAGGGATTCAAGCTACTAAACAGAGGATCAGCAGCCCTGCAAAAACAAAACAGAACAGTATTTCACTACAAAATATTTTGCATCTCTTTAGGCAACAATGATCAGTTCTTGAGACCAGCATGTCCCCAAGTAATCAGGAAAGGGAGGTTATACCAAGAAGTCTTTGTTGTTCAGTCACATAGTCGAGTCCGATTCTTCACAACCCCATGGACCATATCATGTCAGGCCCCCCTGTCTTCCACCATCCTCTGGAGTATGTTCAATTTCATGCTCATTGCATCAATAACACTGTCTAACCATCTCATCCTCTTCTTTTACCTTCAATAATTCTAAATCCATTGATGTCAATGGGTATAGAAGAGTTTATCTCTGCTGAGGATGGCACTATTAGGATAGTACACTGTGGCCCAACAAGCCCCCCCCCCCATCTATGGTGGTCAATTTGTTCCCACAGAGAGATTTGCAAGAAACAGACAAACCATACATCTGACAGTTATGCAGAACTGGAACCTGCCATGTTGCTAAAGCTTTTCAAAAGGTTTCACCATACTGAGAGATCAAGTGTAGTATAGTGATGAGACCACGGGACTGAGAGATCAGAAACACAGGTTCAAATCTCTGTTCAGTTATGAAATACAGAGTAGCTTAACAGACGACTAACTTGCCATACATAATTGTTGTGGTGTCAATACTGGATGTCCATGAGGATGGGCAGGATATAAATATAATAAAACACAATATGTGGAACAAATTACCTTTGCAGCATACCTTCAATGGTCTTTCAGTGTAAGATGTATCTAATATTTATCTGGTTGTTTATACTACTATCCGTTCTCTCTTGGTATTCCATGTATTGACTTTTTAATCTACTGAGAACTGTTAACTTGATCTGCAGTTTACAATGTAATGTTCTACTGAGTTAAGGTCTTTACTGAATCCTCACTGAGTAAGAATCTCTGTAGAAATGTCATACTTTCACTAAAGGATCATTAAGTGAATTTACATACCCCCCCCCCTTATCAAAAATAACTTTCCCACAGCCATCTTGCAGAAGATAGTTTATATCCAGATCCCATAAAAGGCTTAACATGTAAAGCAATTCATGTTTGGAAATGTGCAAAAATTCAGACCTCCAACCTGGAAGGCATAAGAACATAAGCGAAGCCAATGTTGGATCAGACCAATGGCTCATCTAGTCCAACACCTGAGTCAGATTGAGGTGACGAAAGAGGAGGTCCTAAAACTGATAGACAACTTAAAAACTGATAAATCACCAGGCCCAGATGGCATACATCCGAGAGTTCTGAAAGAACTCAATTGTGAACTTGTGGATCTCTTGACAAAAATATGTAATCTTTCCTTAAAATCAGCCTCCATTCCTGAGGACTGGGAGGTAGCTAATGTCACTCCCATCTTTAAAAAGGGTTCCAGAGGAGATCCGGGAAATTACAGGCCAGTCAGTCTGACGTCGATACCGGGTAAATTGGTGGAAACCATTATTAAGGAAAGAATTAGTAGGCACATAGATGAACAAAACCTATTGAGGCAGACTCAGCATGGGTTCTGTAAGGGAAGATCTTGTCTTACTAACCTGTTAATGTTCTTTGAGGGGGTGAACAAACATGTGGACAAGGGGGATCCAATAGATATTGTTTACCTTGACTTCCAGAAAGCTTTTGATAAAGTTCCTCATCAAAGGCTCCTAAGTAAGCTAAAAACTGGCTAATTAATAGAAAACAGAGAGTGAGTGTAAATGGGCAGTTCTCTCAGTGGAGGGGGGGTAAGCAGTGGGGTACCGCAGGGATCAGTACTTACTTCACTGCTTACTCCCATCTCCAAATCATTAATGAACAAGTTAAAAAGCAGTGGACCAAGTACTGATCCCTGTGGTACCCCACTGCTTACCACCCTCCACTGAGAAAATTGCCCACCTACACTCACTCTCTGTTTTCTATGAACTAGCCAGTTTTTGATCCATAAAAGGACTTGTCCTTTTATCCCATGATTTTTGAGCTTACTTAGGAGCCTTTGATGAGGAACTTTATCAAAAGCTTTCTGGAAGTCAAGGTAAATAATATCTATTGGATCCCCCTTGTCCACATGTTTGTTCACCCCCTCAAAGAACACTAATAGGTTAGTGAGACAAGATCTTCCCTTACAGAACCCATGTTGAGTCTGCCTCAATAGGTTTTGTTCATCTATGTGCCTACTAATTCTTTCCTTAATAATGGTTTCCACCAATTTACCCGGTATCGACGTCAGACTGACTGGCCTGTAATTTCCCGGATCTCCTCTGGAACCCTTTTTAAAGATGGGAGTGACATTAGCTACCTTCCAATCCTCAGTAATGGAGGCAGATTTTAAGGAAAGATTACATATTTTTGTCAGGAGATCCACAAGTTCACATTTGAGTTCTTTCAGAACTCTTGGATGTATGCCATCTGGGCCTGGTGGTTTATCAATTTTTAAGTTGTCTATCAGTTGTAGGACCTCCTCTCTCATCACCTCAATCTGACTCAGGTCTTTCAACACCCCTCCTGAAATCAGCGGTTCTGGAGTGGGCAAACACTTCTCATCTTCCACAGTGAAGACAGAGGCAAAAAATGCATTTAGTTTCTCAGCCATTTCCCTATCATCCTTCAGTACTCCTTTTACCCCTTGGTCATCCAAGGGCCCCACTGCCTCCCTGGCTGGTTTCCTGCTTCTAATGTATTTGAAGAAAGATTTATTGTTTGTCTTCATGTTTTTTACTATATGCTCCTCATATTCCCTTTTTGCCTGCCTGACCACAGACTTGCATTTTATTTGCCATAACCTATGTTCCGTTTTATCAGCCTCACTGTGACTAGCTTTCCACTTCTTAAAGGATTTTTTTTTTACTTTTTACAGCTTCCATTACTCTGTAGTTTTAAATATTCTCCAAGCTATCCCAATGGTTTTGACTCTTTCTACTTTTCGTTTCAGTTTCTTCCTCACATGTCCCCTCATATCAGAGAAGTTACACCTTTTAAAGTTAAAAGTGGTTGTGTTAGTCTTTCTGGGCAACTCAATAACATTATGGTCACTGTTCCCAAGTGGTTGCAATCACTTTTACATCTCTCATCAGTTCTTGGGCATTACTTAGGACCAAATTGGATCGCCTCTCCCCTGGTAGGTTCTGTGACCATCTGTTCCATAGCACAGTCATTGAGAGTGTCTAGAAACTCAATCTTTTCCCCCCAACTTGAACACATATTGACACAATCAATACATGGTTAGTTAAAATCACCTATTATGACACAGTTATTTCATCTAGCCACTGTCTTTAATTCATTCATAATTTTATAATCCTCATCTATCTTTTGATCTGGTGGGTGATAACAAACTCCCAGTGTTAAGCTTCCATTTGGGCCCACTATTTCAACCCATAGCATTTCCAGAAGTGAATCCAATTTTCTTACCCTCTCAATCTTACTGGACTGTATACCCTCTCTGACATACAGAGCCACCCCACCTCCAACCCTTCCCCCCTATTCTTCCGATATAATTTATAACCAGGAATCACCGTATCCCACTGATTTTCCTCATCCCACCAAGTTTCTGAAATACGCACAATGTCTATTCCCCCCTTCAACACCAAGCATTCTAACTCCCTGATTTTACCTCAGACACTTCTAGCATTTGTGTATAAACACCTATAGTTTCCCATGCATGTTGAGCCAACAACCTTCCTCTTGCTGCTTGCCAGGCAGTCCATAACATTTGCCACAGTCTCAGTGGACAACTCTAATCCATTTCCTTGTAGAAAAGTAACAGTTACCCTTTCATCTCTTTGAGATGAGCCATCCCGAACCAGAGACTTTTCATCTCCTGTCAGCTTTCCCCCAATAGTCAGTTTAAAAACTGCTCTGCCACCTTTTTGATTTTAAGCACCAACAGCCTGGTTCCTTCTCGGGACAAGTGGAGACCATCTCTTCTGTACAGCTCCCTCTTGTTCCAAAGAGCAACCCAGTGCCTAACAAACTTGAATCCCCCCCACACACCATCATCTCATCCACGCATTGAGACTCCTGATCTGTGCCTGTCTCTTCGGCCCTGTGCGTGGAACAGGTAGCACTTCTGAGAAGGCTACCTTGGAGGTCCTGGCCTTGAGTTTCCTGCCCAGCAGCCTAAATTTTGCCTCCAGGACCTCACAACTGCATTTTCCCACATCGTTGGTGCCAACATGTACTACGACCACTGGCTCCTCCCCAGCACTATCTACCAGCCTATCTAGAACACATGTAATGTCTGCTACCTTCGTACCAGGCAGGCAAGCCACCTAGCTGTCTACCTGCCTAAGGATCAAATCACCAAGTACCAAGAGCCCCACTCTCTCCCTGCCAAGGGATGGTTCCTTGGTGCAAAAAGATACCCGTTCACCAGCTGAAGAAGAGGTACCTTTTGAGGGCAATGCACAACTGTTTGTAATGATTCACAGTATAGCCATCTGAATGTTCCCTAAGGTTAAAATGAATGGTGTGTGTCTGTTAAATTGAATGGTGTGTGTGTGTGTGTGTGTGTAATATGAGAATATGTATATAGAATTGTCATATTTTATGTTTACATCAATCCTGAGAGATAAGACAACTTAAATAGTGTCTTGTCCACAATTGCCCATTGAGTTTCATGGCTGCCCAGGAATTTGAACTTGGATTTTCATCATACCCAAGCCCAGAACTCTAGCCCTTATACCAAACTGGGCTTCTAAGTCACACAAAAACTGAGCTTCTATTTAAGAACAAATCGAAGACATGAGACCTTTCAAACTTTAATTTGGAAACCACAGCTCAATTCAGAAAAATCTACAGCTACTGTTCAAAGTCAACACCCGTGAGACTATACTGTGATACAAAGAAGGATCAGAAGCTGATGTTAAGTAATGGGAATTGGGACAGATAGAGATACAGCAGGAAGTAATAAACATTATGTATATAGGTGTGGTTAAAACACCCAAATTCCAGGGACTCCAAGGAATACCTGCACAACTATCTCTGTCTAATCACCACCTGTTCTCTGGGTTTGTCCGAACAGCTACTTCCCTCACTGCACTTTGCACTATACTTTGCAACTGGTACGCTATCAGTTTACCCAACCTATGGTATTAACATGCTCAGTCCCACTAAAATCTACATCATTATTCTTATGTGGCATGGTTATGTAGTCACACAATCCCTGCACTGATAACATTTGAAAGAGTCAGATAACTGGGTTACTCCCAGTGCTGGGCTGCAGCCACACAGGTTTTTTCTCTACCTCGGCTCTGAAACTGCAGCAGAATGTTGTTGTTATTGTTGTTGTTTTGGGGGGCAGCATTCACATGACATCATCCTCTAATCATCTATTTTGCTTGTCTGAAAAGATAATCTAATCTAAGTACGCTAGCAAGCCGTCTGGATGGGAAGACTCACATTTTCAAAGGTCATGCCCACATCAAAGCCATTTTCCTTCTGTCAGCCACTTGCAATCACCACTTCCCCTGTCAGGCCAATGGAAAGCATTTTGAGGGCTCTTAAAAATGTAATTGCTATAGCCCAATAACATTATAATAATCAATTGCTGTCTTTTTTAAAAAAAATAAATTTTATTAAATTTTTCAACATGTAACATTAACCAATACAAACAACGATTTGAAACAACAAGCAATAGTAGTCAAGTCAATACCCAAAACACCGATTCATAAAATAACCAAAAATTAAAAGTGCGCAAATGTAGTATATAGCATATTATGAGGTTTTTTGGTTCTCGAGTTAAGGTATGTTAGTATAGGAAACCAGGTTTCTGCTAGCTTCGAGATATAAGTTGAAGATTCAGAAGCCTTGATGTTATCTGAGATTTTAGCCATAATAAAAAAATCCCAAAGTTTGTTTACCCATTGAGATGTTGAAGGTGTCTGTTTCTCTTTCCATTTAGAAGCTAAAGTCAATTTGGCTGCTACTAAAAGGATGAATTGCCGTCTTCTACTGGTTCCTCTGAATTTCCAAATCCCCCTTGTGAAGGCATAAGGGGGAAAGGTGCACATTTCCCATATCTCTGCAACAAAAATAAAGGCTTGGAATCCAGGGGAACTGATAGATCTTGGCAGGGGTCTTGTTGTAGAAAAAGAGCTGCCGGAGCTCATTAGCATAACTCATTAGCATAACTTATTTGCATATGCCACGCCCCCTGACATCACCGGAAGTGACAGAAGGCCACACCCCCTGACATCACCGGAAGTGTGTCAGAAGGCCCGGCTACTTACCCTCCTGCTTCATCCTCATTCCCAAACGGAATGAGGATCGAAGCAGAGGGCGGGGTAAAGAAGGGGGCGGGGCTTCACCACGTGACCGCCCCGCCCCCTAGAGGTTCTCTTCCGGAGCTCCGTACCTGAGAGCTCCCCCCCGACTAGAGCCCTGGATCTTGGCAAATGATCATTTTAATTTTATTGAACTATAGTGAAATAGCAATTACCGATTTTAAAGAAAGTACTCACAAAACTCTCCAGTGGCATGGTAGGGGGAAATGCACGGAATATGGTGGCTGATGGAAGAAAATGTACACGAAATTCCTATGTGGACGTTCCAACACCAGTATGAAAGCTCTGCATTCGTGGTGGTGGTGATCCTCACTGTCTGGACACAGCCCCCATATAGGAAACAGTGATGCAATCCACCATCAGTGAGGTTTCTATTGTTACTGATGAGGTGGCTAATCCAGCCATGTTAAAATGAGAGCCATTCTGTGCTGGTAACATAAGAATCCAACTCCAGTAGATATAACATGACTTTTAAATAAAATATCTCATTCAGTTGACTGTACTGCTGTATTTGGGACTATATGACAACTGAGATTTCTTTTGTTAAGTACTGTTTGATAGGTTTGGGGGATGTCTTGGTGAGCTGAAGTCTGTAGAATTGGTTATGGAGAATTATCACACAAGCCTGCCTATTATTTTCCTTAACTGTTAGTCCAGCCCTACTGTGACATTCTTAGATGCTGCTTCTGGAATGTTACTTTTTTTAAAAAAATGTAATGCTATGCTAGCCTAAGAATGCTGCTAGTGAACTTACTGGATCTGATAAGGTCACATTTGCTCAACACATTTCCTGAATCAATAAACACATTCAAAAGTCTTTTTTTTTTAATCGCCGGTTCCTGAAGAGGGCAGCACGTTCTAGATATTACTGAATCATAATCTAAGGCATGACAGCCTGGCTTTACTGTACTGTAAGGAAAGAAGGAGAGTGGAAAGGGGCGGGGGTGGAGGAAAGAGAGGGATATTTTGTGTAGCAGTTTCCATGGAACAATAAACCAGCTCAAGCTCTTGGCAGTTACGGGCCAAGGTCAAAATGGCATCCGATTATTAAAGGGAACATTCAAATAAAGCACCTGAAGCAATGTATTTAGCAAAAAGGGGAAAACAAAACATCAACAAGAAGTACTTTCACAAGAAACAGTTTTTATCTTTAATACTGGAGATAACTTTTTTCTCTCCCTCTTATTGACAGTGCATTGACTGTCAAAAACTTCTAAAGGGGTTAGATTTAATTATCTCACTCCTTGCACATTTCATCTCGATTGCTATGGCAACATTCAGTTGCCTCAGCAGCAATGCACACTTTAATCAGATATTTCCTCACTCATTTCTCTGTGCACTACAGCAATGCAATGAAATTTACAGCCAAGCCCTGCGAGGTCTCGCAGCACCTCCAAGGAACTGATGGCTCTCCCCCATTCCTTTCCTGCCTTCCTGAACCTGATACACAGGCAGAGCCACCCACACAAATATTTTCAGAGAGTTTGGGCAATTCTGCATCTGGCACTCACTCCACATTTTCTCAACACTGAGGAAAAGGTGCAGCTCAAAACCACATGCAAATACCCCAGGGCAACGCCTACTGACTGCGAAGTCACCCCTGAATGGCCATAAATCTATGCAGAAGGTACCATAAAACCCGATGATCAAAGGCAATGAAAGCGGCATGCAGTGTAGAGGGTACCATAAAATTTGGTGTATCCCAAAAGTATCCAGATTTTCTCAAGAAAACGGAAAAAATCGCCCATAGTTTGGCACCCAGGCGACACATAGACCAAAGGAGGTGATAAGTATGTATACTTTGAATCAGGGCTCTAATCGGGGGGGAGCTCTCAGGTACGGAGCTCCGGAAGAGAACCTCTAGGGGGCGGGGCGGTCACGTGGTGAAGCCCCGCCCCCTTCTTTACCCCGCCCTCTGCTTCGATCTTCATTCCGTTTGGGAATGAGGATGAAGCAGGAGGGTAAGTAGCCGGGCCTTCTGACACACTTCCGGTGATGTCAGGGGGTGTGGCCTTCTGTCACTTCCGGTGATGTCAGGGGGCGTGGCATATGCAAATAAGTTATGCTAATGAGTTATGCTAATGAGCTCCGGCAGCTCTTTTTCTACAACAAGACCCCTGCTTTGAATGTGTTTCTGTCTCATTGGTTTCTAGGCTGTTTCCTGTGCTACTCCCTCTTTACAAGGCATCCATCCACTCATTCAACAACCCAGCCCTGCAAACTAAGCTAATGGGCAGTTCCTCTGGTTTCTGCAAGAGCAAATGTCGGGGACAGAAAACATAATCATCAGCAGCCAGACAATATTGTTTGTTCCATTTCTACCCCTCCTCCAAAAGCTTTTTGTTTGATTACCCATCCCTTGATGAGACACCTCTCAGCAGACAGCACAGTCTCTTTAAACTGCCTGACTGCAAAACCAGGGACAAATGCTAAAATGAAAATAATTAGGGGCAGTGAACCAACAACGGGAGTGCAATTCAAACAGCAGACAATGTGATCATTCAGACAACTACAATATGTGCCTATGGCCTGATTATAGGAAGGGGTGGCATTTTCAAAGGAGGTAAGAATATGTAAACTGGGCAGAGAGAAAAAGATTCTTGAATTTTACATATAAACATAAATACCACCTCTGAGGAAAAGAACACTGAAGGTAATTATTCTTGCTGTTTGTGTCAATATTGGCAAAGGCCAGGATTAATATAAGTGATATGTTTCCAGTGGTCAGCTCTCTTGGCTTAGTATGTTTGGTGTAGTGGTTAAGTGCGCGGACTCTAATCTGGGAGAACCGGGTTTGATTCCCCACTCCTCCACTTGCATCTGCTGGATGACCTTGGACAAGCCATAGTTCTCCAGGGCTATTTTTGAGCAGGAATGCACAGGAACGGAGTTCTGGCTGGATTCAGAATTGGCCATGCCCACTACAGCCAAAAGCTCTGTGTGCCTGGCTACAGAGGGAAGGCTTGGAGAGTGACCCCCCCCAGTGACTCTGAGGTGGGCAAGACAGGGGAGGCCCTGGAAGGATCGGGGAAGCATTTAAATGCCTCCCCGTGCGTTCCCCAGCCTGTCCAAGGGCTGGCTTGCCCGGGCAAGCCAAGGGAAGGCATGGCGTGTGGCCTAATATGCTAATGAGCCACACTGTCAGGGGTGTGGCCTAATATGTTAATGAGTTTCTGCTGCTGGGTGTGGCTTTATGTTAATGAGTTCCTGCTGGGCTTTTTCTACAAAAAAGCCCTGGTTCTGGCACAGCTGTTCTTGAAAAAGAGCAATATCTGTCAGAGCCGTCTCAGCCCCACCTACCTCACAGGGTGTCTGTTGTGGGGAGGGGAAGGGAAAGGAGTTTGCAAGCTGCCCTAAGACTCCCTTGGGTAGTGAAGGGCGAGGTATAAATCCAATCTCCTCCTCCTCCTCTTCTTCTTCTTCTTCGTAATTCCCAGCTACCAGAAGCATTGGGAGGCCATTTGATATTGGAAATTAAGATCATAACATAAGAAGAGCCCTGCTGGATTAGACTAATGGTCCATATAGTCCAGCATCCTGTCTCACACAGTGGGCAGCCAGTTTCTCTGGAAGGTCGACAACAGGGCATAGAGTCCGAAGCCTTCCCCTGATGTCGTTCCTCTTTCATACACACTACTTCTAATGTATTTGCTTATGTTTGTTTAGTTTGCTTACATTGCACCTTTCCATGAATACAACAAAGTTAAATAAATTTACAGAATTAAGACACATAAAATGCAATTTAAACCTTGGCATATCTGATAGGATTCAGTGGAAAAGTTCCAGTGGGAGAACATGATGGAACAGATCTCCCCCCCCCCATCACACAATAGTAAAGGTAACGGTTCCCTTGCTCAAAAGCCAGTCGAATCCGACTCTAGGGTTGCGGTGCTCATCTCCGTTTCAAAGCCGAAGAGCCAGCGCTGTCCAAAGACGTTTCCGTGGTCATGTGGCCGCAGCTCCAACACATACACTACTTGTTCCTAAAATCCTCTCTGAGGATTAAGCAACCTCATAGACAAAATGCATCACAATTCAGGATGCTGCCACAAGGAGGGATGATGGGGAGAAATGATGTCCTTTTCCTGATTTCACCCAGCTCTCAGTTCCCCTTAGGGTTGCCAGCCTCCAGGTGGGGTCTGGGGATCTCTTACTTTCACAACTGATCTCCAGCTGACAGAGATCAGTTCCCCTGGAGAAAATGGCTGCTTTGAAGGGTGGACTCTGTGGCATTGTACCATGCTGAGGTCACTCCCCTCCCCAAACCCCGCCCTCTCCTCGATCCACCCCCAAAATCTCCAGGTATTTTCCAACCCAGACCTGGCATCCCTAGCTCCCCTGCTTCACTTTAGCCTTCTGTGCTGTGGTGCATACTGTTCAAAAGCACCTCCTGACCTGCAGAGAGGATTTTTGGGACAAGCAGCAGGCTGCTGGAGGAAGCGGGGGCTGGGAAAAGATCAACCCTGCCAACTCCTTCCACAGATTTTTCTACAGGATCCAACCCATACAATTCTAACAGTGAGACTGAAACAGATAAGACTCAGGGAAGTCATAATACAAAATTTGCTGGAAGGCCTGCAATGAGGAGCAAGAAAGTTACCGGGGAAGACAAAATGGACTTTCAGACTATCACTAGACACACCTGCAATAATGCAGATCCTCATAACAAAGATCCCTATGAATTACCTCAGAACACAGGCAAAAACATATGGGCAGAGGTGGTCCATCAGGAACTTAGAATTTGGTCCAGAAATAAATTTGGATCCAAGGTACAAGATGCTCATACAAGTAGTTCTCATTATATTTGTCATGTGAACTTTGGCAACTGTAGCAGTGGTACCAACCATATGTATTAGAAGTATATCAGTGAGGTATATCTTTACCTGTTCCTCCTCTGGGGGAAAAGCACATGATAAATGGAGGTGCATGAGACGTGATTAAGGTCTCCCTAATTAAGGCTCTGCAACACCTTGGTTGTATGTATCAGAAATGCAATAACCACCACAGAAAATATGGTTTTGTGTATTAAAGACCCAACAGTTAATCTTTTTGAAACTCGAGTTTGATTATATACAAGACTAGCCAAACATCTATAATACATGTAAGACCAACTGTATCATCTGGAATTAAATGATGGATGATTACCATTTGGTTTGTAACAGCAGCCATGAACTATTGGGTGCCAGTGCCTCAAGCCCCCAAATTCTCTGAAGTTAGGCTTACCATGTCCCTGCCTGGGGCACAGTATCTCCCCATCCTGGCTCTTGTTTCCCATTACTCCTCCAGCAGCCAGTGGGAGGGGAAATAATGATGTCACTTCTGGAGGAAAACCTGGAAGTGACATCAGTCTGCTGTACGAATTGCTAGAGGAATGACCTCACTTCCAAAGACCCAGTGTGCTGTAGCCGTTGTGGTGTAGAGAGTTGGATTATGACCTGAGAGGGCCTGGTTTGAATTCCCACTGCCACTGAAGCTTGCTGAGTGACTAGGGCTGCCAAACCACGCAACGGGGCTGTTTGGAGTCCCGTTGCCAGGGCGACGCGTAGCGTCACATCCTGGCGATGCCGGTGCAACTTGGATTGCTGTCCCCCCACGGCAGCAATCCTGCGACGACGCACGGATCCCCCGCAGCGGTTTGGCAGCCCTATGAGTGACCTTGGGTCATACAGTGGCGGACCTATATTTTTGGGACCCTGAAGCTTGAACTAATAGTTCTTCTCAACCTTCTCAACCAGCAACAATAGAGCAACATCCAACAAGTTCCAAAGGGCCTTGCTGCCCTTGCAAGGACCTCGAGGCCCAAAGGGTGGAGAACGAGTGTTAGAGCATATTCTAAAGTCAATATTAAGTATTTCAACCCATTGGCTTATGATTCTGTCACTAAAATAGTCTTATTTAATAGCAGACACTTAAAAAAACTCCATCGATTTTGTAGAAAAATTCACTCATTAAAAAAAGAGTTGCTTCAGGGGCCCTCCAGGATTAGGGGCCCTGAAGCTTAAGCTTCGTTAGTTTCATAGTAGATCCACCCCGGTCATACACAGTCTTAACCTAACCTACCTCATGGGGTTGTTATGAGGATAAAATGGAGGAGAGGAGAATGATGCAAGTAGCTTTAGGTCCCCATTGGGAAGAAAGCAATTTATTAATAAAATAAGTAAATTAATAACAGCAATCCAATCCATGGGATCACTGATTCAAGACAGAAGGTCAGGTTTTCCCCTTTTGCTGTCTGAGGTGAAAAAACTAAACTGTGCCTCCACCAGCTTTCTCCTTCTTCTTCATTGCCATTTCTCTACCAATTGCAGAGAATGATGTTGTTTTCAGACAGTAACAGGGTGGAAGCCCTAATAAAATCATGCCAGACATTCTCTACCATCAGCGCCGATGCCAGACACTTGAACTAATGGGAGCGTCTTGAATCTCTTGGAATGGCATATTTTGGATAAAAATATTACACTTCTGAAATGTGTCCAAGAAATACCACAAGGCAGTCTCAAGGCTGATTCAGCCAGAGCATGTAGGTCTTTGGAACAATATAAGAAATGATCCTATCTTGATATCCTTGTAAATGAATCAAGCTTAAAAATCACCATGGACTACTCAGAAGTTCCCTCAAAGAATTCCTGTACATAGAACTTTAATGAAAACAACAGAGGATGGCTTTATGAAGTGCGGGAAGGGGCATGAAGTTTATGCCTAGGGCAGACATCTGCTTTTTCTGTTTATGTGGTAATATACAACTTGGGCATTTTCCTGCCAGTCATGAGTCCTTTGTACATCTGTTTGTTGGTGCTTCTTTTAACGTGTGAAACCACCTTATGCTTCCCTCATCTGAAGCTCTTTCCTATTACCCACTGGGTCCCTGAAAGAGAATAACTGAGGAAGAGTAATGAACAAGCATCATATTGGGTGTTTTCAGACTGTAGGCTACCAGAGAAACTACTGGTAAAGTATGGCTCAAAACAAGAAGACAGTTATTTCGTCATTAGGGACCAGGTGAGAATACAGATGGTTTCTGAAGGAGAAAAACTGAACCTTATAATATATTCTTGGATGCACATCTCTCCTTATATATAATTGAGTAAGAACATTCTATATGAACATTCTAAATTTGGCCCCTTTAGTGTATGGACGCTTGAACTGTCAGTCAGAAGACACTGGCTGGGTTGACTGGCTGCTTTGTGCAGTCCCGCCCAGCGTTTCAAGGTCTTTTGCATATGGAAGCTGATTGGACTTCACTGCATTCCACACCTCAAACTCACCCCCCTCCCCGCAAGGCAGTTGGAATGTCAGTTGCATATGGAACCTTCAAGGTCTTTTGCATATGGAAGCTGGTTGGACTTCACTTCATTCCACCCCTCATACCCCCCCCCCCCCGCAAGGCAGTTGGAATTCTGGTGGTGTGTAGGTCCCAGGATCATGTTTTAAAAGCTGCCTGGGGGATTATTCACACACTTTCAACCTTAACATACCTCATAGGGGGAGAGGAGAATGATGACAGCTGCTTTCCCTAGGCAGAGGCTGGGAGGGGGGGAAGTAAACTTGAAGACAGACAGGCAGATAAAGGTTAGGCTGATGGTTGCCTGGAAAGGACATAGGGTTGCCAACTCCAGGTTGGAAAATTCCAGGATATTTTAGGGATGAAGCCTGCTGAGGGTGGGGTCTGAGGAGGAGGAGAAGGAGGAAGAGGAGGACCTCAGACAGATACAATGCCATACTCCCCACCCTCCAAACAAGCTGTTGCCAGTCTCCAGGTGACAGCTAGAGAGCTCTTAAAGCTCTGGTGCTACTTCAAAGTGCTGCAATTTATTGACAGAGTAGTGTTTTGGCAAATCTTTAGGAATTGTTTGGTGCATTTACGATGAGGCACCCACCCAGAGCCTCTGGCATTTTCTCACTCTGCTGGCATCAAAACCAATTTAAGGCAAAATAAGAGGCTACTGAGAGGGGAGGAGATAAAGTTGCCAGCTTTAGGTATGGAAATTCCTGGAGATTTGAGGAGTGGAGGCCGGAGAGGGGGACCTCAGACAGGTTACAGTGCCATAGACTCCACCCTCCAACCCAGCTATTTGCTCCTGGGGAACTATTGTTGCCAATCTTGGCCCAGCACCCATCAAACCATTCTCTTCAACCCCCTGCTGTGCAGCTGACTTTCCCCTAGGGTTGCCAATCTCCAGGTGGGACCTGGAGATCTCCCACTGCTACAATTGATCTCCAGATGACAGAGATCAGTTCCCCTGAAGAAAATGGATGCTTTGGAGGGTAGATCCTATGACATTATACCTGCTGAGTTCTTCCGCTCCCCCCCCAATGCTGCCCTCTACAGAATCTACCCCCCAACACTCCAGGTATTTCCCTCCTTATAGCTGGCAACCCTACTTTCCCCTCAGTGCCTGATGGTAGGCAACTTAGTTTGGTCCAGTCACCTACTTTGGCCTTTGGGAGAAAACATATTGGGGCCAATCCTGATAGGGTTGCCAACTCCCGATGGGAAATTCCTGGAGATTTGAGGGATGGAGCCTGAAGAGGGTGAGGTTTGAGGAGGGGTGGGACCTCAGACAGGTACAATGCCATAGACTCCACCCTCCAAACCACTCAGTCCCTCATGGGGAACCATTGTTGCCAATCTCCAGGTGAGGGCTGGAGACTGCTCAAAATTACAATTGCTCTGCAGAAGGGAGGGCGGAAGTCAGCTGAAGTCAAAGGGGCAGATAATGGTAGGTTGATGGTTAGCTGCGAAGGAGATGGGGTTGCCAACTCCAGGCTGGCAAATTCCTGGGGATTTGAGGGGTGGAGCCTGGAGAGGGTGGGGTTTGCAGAGGGGTGGGACATCAGACAGGTAGAATGCCATAGACTCCACCCTCCAAACCAGCCATTTCGTCCTGGGTAACAATTGTTGCCAATTTCCAGGTGAGGGCTACAGATCACTCAATATTACAACTGCTCTTCAGGGACCAGAGATCAGTTCCTCTGGAGAAAACAGTGGACTCTTGTCATTATACCCTGCTGAGGTCACCACAGCAAAATGACACTGTTTGCCCAAAGCCAGAGTACTCCCCCAGAGCCTCTTTCTAGATCTCGTTGTATTTATTTCCACAACGGGCTTTACTGCTAGTGAAGTAAATAAAGGAAGTTTCAGGAAAAATGCTTGAAAAGAATGGAGAAAACAGAATCATGTGTGAGAAAAACCATGATATGGTCTGGTTGCATGTTCTGCTTATCCTATACATACAATTCCCTTACGTACCCTGTTTTCCTGAAAATAAGACCTACCCCCAAAATAAGCCCTAGCAGGATTTCTATGCATTTGTGGTATAAGCCCTAGTGTGTCTTCTTGAGAAAAAATAAATATAAGACAGTGTCTTATTTTCGGGAAAACACGGTATTGTCCATTTCCAGCTCTCCCACTGGCTGTGCAGTGCGCTCCATCAGCCATTGGCCCATCAACCACCACTCAAGAGTACTCACATGCTATTGGCTGGGTGCTGGGTCTGCTCCTCTCCTCCACCCACTACCCGCCTGGCCACTCTTCCCTCACAGAAAAAAACCCTGCCAAAACAGTTATCTCTCCTGATGAAGACACTTTTCCTTCTTGGCTCCTGTGGGACTAACTTTTCCTTCAGTGGCTGCTGCTAGGCAACCAAGCTTGGTTCTGTCAGTAGAAAGGCAAAGGAAGGAAGTCCTTTCCAGGCCTTTGTGGGGATTTCATCGGGGACAGTCCTGACTAGGGTTGCCAGCTCCAGACTGGGAATATCCTGGATATTCTGTGGTGGGGTCTAAGGAAGCCAGAGTTTGGGGAGGGGAGAGGCCTCAGCTGAATAGAATGCAATAGAGCCCACCCTCCAAAGCAGTTATTTTCTCCAGGGGGGGGGAGAGATCTCTTGTGTGAAGTTCAGTTGTGATACCCAGCGATCTTCAGGCTCCACCTGGAGGTTGGGTACCCTAGGGATAGCAGTTAGTGCTTCAGAGCAGGATCTGCCAGACCCAGGTTCTTGCTGTGGAATCTGAGTGGGTGATTTTGGACCAGACACAGACTTTCAGCCTAACCTACCTCACAGGGTTGTTGTGCAGATCCAGAGGGGGAGAGGAGAATGATGTAAGCTGCTTAGGTCTCCACTGTGGAGAAAAACTACTTTTTCTCCTGGGAAACCATTGCTGCCAATCTCCAGGTGAGGGTTGGTGATCACTCAGAATTAAATCTGCTCTCCAGATGGCAGAGATCAGCTTCCCTATAAAAAACAGCTGCTCTGCAGGTTGGACTCTGTGTCATTATATCTTTCTGAGGTTGCTTCCCTCCTGCTTGGGTCCCCACTGCGGAGAAAGACTGTAGTTTTCCTAGGTCGAGGCTGCAGGTGTGGGGGGAATAGAAAGTTGAAGTCAGAGAGGCAGATAACGGTAGGTTGATGGTTGGCTAGGAAAGAGATGGTTTGCCAACTCCAGGTTGGAAAATTCCAGGAGATTTGAGGGGTGGCGCATGAACAGGGTGTAGTTTGAGGAGGGGTGTGACCTCAGAGAGGTACAATGTCATAGCCTCTACCCTCCAAACCAGCCATTTCCTCCTGGGAAACCATTGTTGCCAACCTCCAAGGGAGGGCTGGAGATCACTCAGAATTACAATTGCTCTTCAGATGGTAGAGATCAGTTCCCCTGGAGAAAACAGTAAGCTCTTTGTCGTTATACCCTGCTGAGGTCACCACAGCAAATTGACGCTAAGTGCCCAAGGGTGGGGCACCCACCCAGAGCCTCTTTCTAGAGCTCGTCGTATTTATTTCCACAACGGGCCTTATTCCTAGTAATGTTATAATTCTCTCACAGAACGCCTGTCATAGGAAACACTGATTTCCCCCCTTCTATATTCTAAAAATAACTTTTGAATATAACTTTAAAATAAGGTTTTTTTCTTCACAAATCATAATTAGAGAAAAGGTTGTACAGAAAAAAGGCAAGACATGGAGAAATATTTGTCAAAGAAATGAAGGGGTTTGCCACAGAAATCATCATCATCATCAACAACAACAACAACAAACTCCCATGACTTCATTGACATTAAACTTTTCTTTATGGACATGTGCTACATGTACTACAAAAATAAAGTATAAACTCTTCAGTGGAAACATGTAAACAGTATGACAACAGGGAAAGCAGTGTAAATTGCCAAAATTGCTCATAATATTTTTGTAAGATACACAGTCATATCCTGTAAACTCCATAGGCAGAACTGATAAAAACTGGTCGCACTTAAGTTTCCTTGAAAGGAATGGTATTTAAGAACAAAGTTAAGCATTTAAATCTCAGGTATGCCTAACATTTCCAAGACTGTGACCAGAAGATCAACATGTAGATCAATATGGAGGGGCTGTGGCTCTGTGGTAAAGCATCTGCTTGGCATGCAGAAGGTCCCTGGTTCGATTCTCAGTATCTCCAGGTAAAAGGCCTGGCAGTACAGGATGTGAAAGACCTCTGCCTGGGACCCTGGAGAGCCACTGCCAGTCTGAGTAGACAACACTGACTTTGATGGTCTCATTCAATATAAGGCAGCTTCATGCATTCATGTAGAACTTAATAGGTCTGAAAAGCAGCTGAAGTTCATTTTGACACTGAGGTAGCTACTTAAAGGGTTTGCGTACATGCATGACAATTTATTCACTCTGACCAGTGTATAAAACCTGTATATACACGATAAAGAAGTACACATCCTCACTATTGTAAATTCACCAGAGGAAAAAAATATACAGCAATCTCTATGTGTTCCCTTGAAGAGGAAAACAGCAGCTTTGATTTCCGTTCTGTAAATGGTTGTTCAAGTTCAAGCAGAGGCTTGTGTCTCAAATAATTCTATAGGATCCTACAAAAGGTAAGCATGGCATTTTTGTTCCTTCTAGTTTGTCGGGGTGGCCAAACTGCAGCTTGGGAGCTGCAGGCAACTCTTTCACAGAGTCTAATTTCATGTTAATAAAAAGCAAATTTGCTTATTTCCCAATAAAAACGTGTGTAATATTTGTTCAGTCTTTCGGCTTTCAGACATCTACCGTTTATTCTGTGTGGCTGTTACGTTAAGCAAGTTTGGCCACCCCTGCTAGTTCCTGATTGAAGTTTGCTAAAGAAAAAAAATGGGTCTCAAAACTTGAGAGGGGAACAGCTAGGGTTGCCATGTCTCCTCCACCACTCCTGATTAGCAGCATGTGTGGAGTGACATCACTTTCAGGGAAACCCCGGAAGTGACATCACTAGAAATCAACAGAGAGTTCCCACCATTCCTAGAGGGATGTGATGTGCCCCATATCTCCCCCCCCCCCCCCCAGCAGTCTCCTGTTAGTTTACAGCCATGAGCTGAAAAGGAAACAGTGGAGCAAGTACTGAACAGGCTGAAAAGCAAGCAGTGGAAGAAACATTGAGTAGCAGTTCCAAAACTGGCCTTGCCTGAAGATTGATCATTTTTAAAGCTATTTCTCCACTCTAGAAGCGCAGCTGTTGAGGTTTAAACAAACGCATGTTTGTGCGTAACATGTATTTAAGCCCTGATGACTGCATGGATTTTTACAACTTCATAGATTTATGCATAGTAAGCCCCCAAAATAGACATTCCCTAAGTCTCTATAGAATTGAACTCCAGTTCACAAGATTCAGTTATATCAGTGCTTCAACAAGAGAGAAATCAGCAGAGTTTGGGAGCTTCTATTTCCCCTTTTCTTCAACCTTGAAAGAATTGTGGGATATTTCATGATCATTACATAGTGAGGAGGAACTTGTTACTAACTCCTGCATGGTTACATATTTATGGACTTCATGCATACTTTTATTACAGCACTAACATTCCCTGAAGGGATTATTAAGTTGTTAGACAAATTAAAATTAAATAAAAAGGAAAAATGCACTTGAACAGAAAACTGTTTAGAAAGGCCTACGGGCAAAGAGAAAAGTAAGTGGCAGGAATGGCTCTTTTGGAATGTCTACGGGAGCTCTTCAGGACCTGTGGCTTCTGGAGGCCAACTTCTGTTGAAGGAGACTCACAAGGGTGCTGCCAGCTGTAAGCAGTCTGATGAAGTGTACATGCACATGAAAGCTCACACCTTGAATAAAACTTTGTTGGTCTTAAAGGTGCCGTTGAACTCTTTGTTCTATTGCTTCAGACCAACCCAGCTACCCACCTTGATCTAGCTGTAAACAAAGTGATGGGAAAGATTGTCCCTGGAGCCATTTAGATGGGGAAAGGAGAGGACATACGCTTCTGGACTACACGGGAAGGAAACAAATAGCAAATATTGCTCTGCTATTGAAAAGAACTAATGCAGTCTGTAATGTGTTTGCATTTATTTGCCTTCTCTTACCTCCCTTCCTTTTTCTGTCTTTGTTGTCATAATTTAGGCTGGATGCTCCTTCTGTTACTCTGCAAACACAGTTCCTGGGTGGTGAGCCCAGGTCTCCATCTTTTGCAGAACTGGTGGCGGCAGATGACTGCATCTTTCATTATGGGGCAACAAAGATTAAGGCTCAACTAAATGTCAGGAGAAACACAGAGATGTTGCCATTCTCTGGGTTAGATCAAGACTATATTTATCAGAATGGAACTTTCCTGCTTCTTTCCTTCTAATACACTGTACTGATCTCAACAAAATGCAGGGGACCTTTGGAATGTCATGAAGGTGGTCTGAAGAAGGAAGAAATTGTCAGTTTAGTCCAGATTCAACTGTTTGTCTCTTTGTCTCTTTTCCTGTTTTCGTCCTTCTATTTTGAGGAATACTTAATGTGATGTGACATTGCAATGCATATAGCTCTGCTTCTCTGCATCCAAGAGCCTGTGTGACATAGTGGTTAGAGTGCTAGGCTAGGGAGACACTGGTTCAAATTCCTGCTTGTCATGAAACTCACTAGGTGACCTTCAGCCAGTCATTTTCATCTTAGCCTACCTCACAGGGCTGCTGTGAAGTTAAAATGGAAGAATGGACAACTGTGTATTCTACTTTCCACTACTTTGAGAGGAAATGGGATAAAATACACCAAATAAATCAAAGATGTGAGGCTAGGCCCCAACATGATGCTGTTACTTATGCATGATGTCATCATGTCAGGGATGTCCCCTCCCCCTCCTGGAACACCCCCCAAAGCCCCCTGCCAGCTACAAAGTAGAACTTGGCAACCCTATGATGGATTCCTACTAAACAGGGAGGCATCCTTGCAGGCCTAGAGGGCTGAAGTATTCACAGCAAGAATGCAAAGAACTTATACTGCTGCAGGCACTCACAGATATTTAGTAGCCATATCACTTGCATCTAGGGGCTTGTAGTATAATCAGAGCCAGTGTGATGTAGTGTTTAGAGTACCAACCTAGGATCTGAGACACACAGGTTCGTATCCATGCTCTACAATGAAAGGTTGCTGGGTGACCTTGGGCCAGTCACAAATTCTCAGCTTAACAGGGTTGCTGTTATGAGGATAAAATGGAGAGGGGAGAATGATCCTGTATGCTTTGGGTCCTCAGTGGGGAGAAAAGCAGGGTATAAATAGCCAAATAAATAACTGAAATTCATTTGTGCCAGGGCAGTGTTTTCAAGTCAAGGGTTCAGCTATGATATATATTTAATACGAATAGACGAGGCTGTCCTTGAGAAGCTGCAGAGTGCACCCCCATCACCAATAAGTAACTATGCAGAAGGCAGGAGGTAGGGTTGTCATACCAGGCGGCTGTATTTTGATACCCCAGCATCCCGTTTTCTAAAAAAAGAACTGAATCGAGCCATTTGCATTTTTGATACATGTGAAAGTTTAACAAAGCATTGTTATGGCTCTCCAGCACAGCACAATATTGTCTGTAACCTTTCATACTGTTTTCAAGATTCCTTCTGGAAGAAACAAAAAGTCTTGGCAGACTGAACAGAAGCAGCTGCTTGCCATGACTTGCCAGAGGTATACGTATCTCTCTCTCTCTCTCTCTTTTTTTAAAGCCCCTGGAGGGGATTTTTTTATTGCATTTTTTATAACACTACAAACTACAACAGAAAATGGGAGGGGGAACTACATTTATAGGATAAAGAAAGATACCCACTACTGACTAAAAACCCAAGAGAGGAGATCATCCCACCATTTTAACCATACATTTAGTCTTAATCCCGTTAGTCTTACTATCAACTGAGTCAAGTTTAACATTATTTTTGTCAAATCTTAAGTTTAACTGTCATACAGAAACACCCCAAAGCATCTCACTTCAACATTTTTAAAGGCACAATTCAGAGTCCTTCAGCCTTTACTTCTCCTTGCTTAGTCTCTTCCGAAGCTTATAAGGACTTTTAGGGGCTGCCTCCCCTTTCTCTGATAGAGAGTCCACCCCGGAGGATCCCGAATCCAGCTCGCCATTGGACTTACTGTTCTCCCCTTTTTCCCCTTCCTTCCCTGGCCCTCCCATCTGGACTCTTAGAAATTCCCTCACTTTCAGGGGTGCTCCAGATACTGCTTTCAGGATTATATCCCTCACATGCCTCTTCGAGAATCTTACCACAATTTCCCCAGGCAGATTGTTTTTCTTTATATATCCTGAATAGGCCACGTCCATTTCGTTTAACAAGAGTTCCGCCTTCATATCTGTCACTGGGGCCAATACTTCACTCATTAGTTCCTTAAGATTCTCTCCCTTTGTCTCTGGCAAGCCCTGGAAGCAAAGGATCATATTAGCCTTTTCCATTTGTAATTGTAACAGTTGATCTTCCATAGAAACATGCTTCTTTTCCAGCTTTTGAACTTTGTTTTTCACCTTTTGTGCAGTGGCGTCCACTTCTTTCACCTTTTCAGCCGTTTCATTCATCATTTTAAGTGTCTCGGTTTTCTGTGTCTGCTGTGTGGTGATACACTGAGTCATTTTCGACATCTGATCCTTGAGGTTACTCATTTGGTCCAGTAGAGGGTGCATGGATTCTGCCAAAGTCTTTGCCAGCTCATTAGCTCCTTCCAGTTTAGGGCTCTCTGTTAGTTTCAATTTTGAAAGTTTCTCTTTCTCCATCCTCTTCCCCGCCATCTTTCTCAGTTATTTACTTTGAAAAATATTTTGAAAGTCTCTGAATATGCGCTCAAATGCCTGAACTCGCTTTGGTAAGTATTTCTTCACATTTATGCATACCATCTCTTCCACTCCCCCCTTTCGATTCTCTCAAACGTTCATGCGGTTAGGAGGCATCCCTCCCCCGCCCACTTCACTTTCCGTTTTTCAACATGGGGTAGGGAGCTTTCTTTTTCTATTTAACTGTCATTTCGCTCAGTCAGACTTACGTTCATATCTGGTCTTCCGACCCCGCTTTACTTCATTTCATCTGCTCGATCTCCTACGCTTGCCCCGGTCAGCGTCACTAGGTCCCATTTGGGCATTGCGCAGGAAGGACCATTGGGACGGAGGAGTGCCTCAATTCACCCACAACGTGTAGGCGAAGAGGCGACTCCTCATAAGTCCCCTGGGGGGGGTAACGGGCCAGCACTCCCCCTCCTTCCTGCTGTGCACAGACCTCATCCCCAGGAGGTCCGGGAGATGCGTCTGTCTAGCGTGCCGCCATCAACCGGAAGACCTCCGTATCTCTTTTTCATGATCAGTAGCTGAACGCGTAATGGTTCAAGGCACTGATCACCATACAGTGACTCCAGATGCTGCTGAGTCCACATAGGTGCAATAAAACTTAAGGGGAATGAGATCCTGAGCACCCCCTCTCTAGTGAAGGGGAGAGGAACTGATAAACTCTTAACCACTACACCATGCTGGCTCTCATGGTCCATAGTTTCTGTTTGATTAAAAGATTGTTCTGTTCGATTAAACTATGGATACCAACTGCCTGCAGGGGGAAAAAACCATATCCCTTTACTAGAGGCTTAATGGGATGTTATATACCAGGTGATGTTATTTACCTCCATGCCATGAAAAACTTCCGCTGTCCATTTCCACACATTAAGCCTCTATGAAAGGTACAGGACATTTGGCAGCCATCGTGACAACACAGGTTGGCATACATATGGACACACTGAGGGAGAATATGGAATATTAAAAATAGCCTTACAGAGCTGGGGGGAAATTAAATTCTAAGCTGCCCATGTCACGTGTTTACATTTAAGGTACCAGGTGTTTTCAGCCCTAAGTGGAGTTTCATAGGATTGCATGAAATGAGATGGGTGTTTCGATCCTGAAATCTTTTTTATGTTCCAATTGGAATTGGGATGATGATTGAAATTATTTTCTTCCCAACACGCGGTAACAACAAATAAAACAATAAAATACAACAAAGTAAAAGAAAGAATACTGCCAGCCTTTAGAACACTTGTTGTACTTGTTGTTGTTGTACTTGTTGTTGTACCTTACATGACTCTTCTGCATGTTGACTGAATAAACTGAGAAGGGGAGCAGGCATTAGTGACGGGCCCCACCCCGTCTCCATGTGATCACTGGCTCATGAGAACAGCGTCAGTGTGCGGAGGCAGTGACCACACATATGCTCCCTTCCCATGATCTACAGTGGTTGGAAAGCAGCATCCCAAAGTCCAGGAAGGGACCACCTGTGTGGACATTACCTCTGTGTGTGGGTGCCAGGGTGGGGTGAGATCAGCACATGTCAATGATGCTTGGAGACATCATGTGAACAGAGCTACTGTGCCCCAATTAAAAGACACAAAAGTCTCTTTGAAGGCATGCAGTTTCTGGGAAACAGAAACAGTAACTGGATTAACAGCATAATCCTAAACAAAAGAAGATGTATCTGAAGAAGTGTGCTTGCACACGGAAACTTAAACCTTGAATAAAACTTTGTTGGTCTTAAAGGTGCCACTGGACTCAAACGTTGTTCTGCTGCTTCAGACCAGCATGGCTATCCCACTTGAATCAATTCTAAGCAGAGTTACACCTTTCTACGCCCATGAGAAGTGTAGTGGCTCTTCCATGGCAGAATGGGATTCAGCCTTTGTTCTCCCAGATCCTAGTCCTGCACTCTTAACCATTCTATCATGCTGAATGCAACAGGCAACCTTGAGCTACAAAATTAGGAATACACAGAAGAATGATACACCTTTTGTGGAACTGACCAACTTGCACTTTTGAGTTGTGATGAAAATCCCTCTGTGGTACAAATGACAATATTCACTATCTCCATAGCCTTTGCAGACATAAGGATATTGAAACAAATCAACAAGAGTGGCTTTAAAATCACATCCTTGAATATTTCAGATTGCTGGAAATGTCATAGTTTTCACATCATAAATGAGGTCAGAGCTATTTAGTGATAGAGGGAGCAATCCACCCATCACTGTTCCTGTAGAACCCCACTTGTTTCAAAGGAATAGGAACATGTCTTAATATGTTGCATGGTTGTGAATTATTATGATCAGCATTAGACCAAATAATAATAAGATACAGTCCTGATACATATTTTTAGCATTAATGGTAGTGGAGTATGGAGCTGGAAACTAAGAAATGCCCATTTGAATCTGTGATGAATTCAGAAGGGTGCTTGCCTGGATTCTCCCCACTTATGCCCTTACTTGCAATATGGTGATAAGAATACTTACATACCTTTGAGGGTTACTATGAAGATTATTGAGATTGTTCATGAGAATCTCATGCATGGAACACTCTACAGTGCTACAGAAATGCCAAGTATTATTAGAATTCTACAAATGTACTGCAATTGTGGGTGTGCATATAATCATTTATATACGGCAATTGCTTTGGAATCACAAGTAGGGTTGCCAGTGCCCCCAGTGGAAGTGGGGGTCCCCTGACACAAGGCCCCACCACCCCACCACCCAGCCATCAATCAACCGGCAGGGGGGATTTACCCAGAAATAGAGCAAGGCCCAGTTGACATTGCAGCAACATGTCTACATTACCTCTGATGTGACTCAAAACAAAGTGACATAATCACATTGGCGATATTGGGGAGATACTCTTGCACTTGAGCAAAAACATATGGGCAAAAACTCTATGGTAAAAGCCAAATTTACCACAGAGTTTTTGCCCAAATACCAGAACATCACCTCAGCATCACTGTGTGATGACATCACTTCCAGGTCATGTTGGAAGTGACATAGACCCATCGCTGCAACGGAGGTTGGGCCTCCCTCCTGCTTCCAGTAAGTCCCCCCATTCCCCACCAGTTGCCAGGAGGGACCTAGCAACCCTAATCAGAAGAAAGTAAAAAAATTGCTTGGCCCATCCCATGTTGACATTTGCCGGTCTTGGCTTACTGCTTCTTAGAGGTTGGAGGGAGTAACCAGATGGTTAATGCTTCTTTTGGGATACTTTGAAGGAGGCCTTCCCTGAACCCTAACAATTTTAATAACTCCAGTTGGTCAGCCGTGTTGGTCTGAAGCAGTACGACAAATTTAGAGTCCAGTGGCACCTTTAAGACCAACAAAGGTTTATTCAAAGTAAGAGCTTTTGTGTGCACGTACACTTTATCAAATACTTTAATAATACTTTGATAAAGCACACTTTATCAAATTTTAATAACTACTAGGTGCAAGATGAAGAGTCCAGTCTTGTTCATACCATGTAGCATCTTTAACCAGCTCTAGTTAGTTCCCTAACTGGATTTCCTTAACTAGATTTGCCTCTCTTTCTGGAAAAACAAGATCTAGCCACAGTTACCTAATTCATCATATCCAGGTTAGACTTACTGCAGTATGCTGTACATAGGACCACCTTTAAAGAATGTAGCAGCAAGATTGCTGACTGGCATCAGTTACTAGGGATGTCACTCAGCAGTGCGGTAAGAACTTGACTGACTTGACTTGACTTGACTGACTGCCATTTTTTTTACGGACACAATTCAGAGTGCCTTTTCTTGCCCCCAAAGGCACTTTTCAGCCTGTACATTTTTCATATGAAGCTGCCTGATAATTGATATCCTCAGCAAAGATCCTCTGTGTGCCCTCTTCTTCAGAAATGAGATGGATGGCCAAGAGATGAAGGGCATTTTCATCTGTGGTGTCCCATCCATGGAACTCCTTCCTGCTGCATCTGTTTCTTTCTTCTCTTACTCTTTGATTGACTTACTGTATACTTTTAATCATATTGACTTTATTCTGTAGATTGTTTCGTTGTGTTTTCTGATGTAGCCGTATACCCTCTCAGTCACATTTTCAAGTGATCTTGAAAAAACATAATGGTAAAAAAGACATAACTGATACAATAAAATGCATAAAATAAAACAAATAAATGCTTATAAGCTAGCAGCATGGGTTTTGTTTATGTTTTTGCAACGTATTCAAGAATGTTGTCTTATTATAAGCAGATGTGGTGAAATAATTTCCAACCTAGATTTGAAAAGCTCTTTGGCTGCAATCCTAGAACACTTTCCTGAGAGAAAGCCCCACTGAACAAAATGAAATCTACTTCTGAACAGAGCTGCTTAAGATTGCTCTCTTTGTATGCTAGGTCACCCACCCAACAGTCTATTTGGAGTTCACTGTAAGTAGGATGACAAACTTTATTCCTGTGAATAACATTTACAATAAATTAAGAACGCAAGGTTGGATCCCACCAGAAGGGAGTAGATTGGCACTTGTCCCTCCCTCAGCAAAACCCTGAAAACCTTGGGAAGTGGGAGTGGATAAAAAGCATAGATGGGGGGGGGGGAGGTGAAAAGGGGAACTGGCCTGAAAAGTACTGGGTTTTACGCATGGAGAACTCAGACTACGACATGTGTTCAGATGCATTTAGTGTACTTCACAACAAGACAAGGAAAAACAACCCTGCAAGGCCAACTATATACACTCCACCCGGCACACCTCTGTCCCCATAGGAGGGTTTGAATTTCTCGCCAAGGGGGCTATTGGTAGACTCAAGGTGGACTAGGATCCTAGATCCCCTTTGTGTTTGGGGACCAAGCTCCTGCTTTAGCTGCAGACCCCTGGTGGCAGTCCACTTATACAACACCCCTCCCCCCTTAGTTCCATTTCAACCTGTGTTACATAGTCCTGCAAATAGGCGGGGGGGGGGTCTGTGCTCTCAGAGGGAACACCGGAGCACTGGCACAGGGTTGCTTATGGCCACCTCTGGCTGGCTGGCCATATCTGGTTGCAGCAAGGGCGGCGGCGGCTCTTTGGGTCTGGCGGTGTGGCCAGGGGCTCGACCAGTGGGGGCTCACCTGTGCGGGGGAGTTCGGGCCGTGTGTTGGCCTGCGGTGCATAGTGTCCTGGTCCCCCTCGTGGGGGGGTCTGCCTGTCTGCCGCAAATAAGCCGAGGAGAGGCTTGTGGTCAGTTACAATAGTGAAGGGGCACCTGTACACAAAGTTATGAAACTTTTCACCCCCGCCACAATCGCCAACCCCTCCCGGTCTATCTGCACATAATTGTGCTTGGCAGCTGTCAAAGTCCGTGAGTAGTATGCCACGGGGACCTCCTGGCCGTCAGGAAGAAGGTGGCCCAGAACTGTGCCAATGCCATCGGGGGAGGCATTGCACATGAGGACTACAGGTAGGGACTCATCAAAGTGCGCCAACACCTCATTCGAGATGAGTAGTGCCTTGACCCCCTTGAATGCCGCCACTTTCCTTGGGCCCCATGACCAGGATGCTGATTTGTCCAGGAGGTGGTGAAGAGGCTCCGCAACTGCAGCCTTGTGTGGCAGGAAGGTGTGATAAAAGTTCAGTAGTCCTAAAAATGCCTAAAGTTCTGCCTTGCATGTGGGTCTGGGGGCCTCCACAATGGCCTTGACCTTGTCCCTCGCCATATGGAGGCCGAACGTGTCGACCCAGAAGCCCCGGAAGTTCACCTCCAGAACCCCAAGGAGGCACTTCTCCCATTTGACTTTGAGGCCCGCTGAGTCGAAACGGCTAAGGATGGTGCGGAGGTGGGAGGTGAAGTCGTCCAGGGTGGCCATGGCGATGAGGATGTCATCAAAAATGGCATTACCCCAGGGAGCCCTTTCAACAAGGAGTCCATTAGTTGATGAAATATCCCCGGGGCCACACTTATGCCAAACTGCAGCCTCCTAACTTTAAAAGCCCCCTGGTGCATTACAATAGTCTGGGCCATTGCTATGGCCTCATCCACTGGCAGTTGTTGGTACGCCTGCGTGAGATCCAACTTGCCAAAAATCTTAGCCCACGCTAAGGAAGCCAACACATGACTCACGACCGGGACTGGGTAGGCATGGTCATGGGGGGCCTTGTTCAATGTACATTTATAGTCCTGTCACTGTTGGGCTTTACAGGGGTTACAATGGGGGTCTCCCATGGTGCATGGGAAACCGGTTCGAGGACCCCTTGTGTCACTAAACGGTCTAGCTCTGCATCGTTTTTCGGCTGCAAAGTGAGCGGGGCAGTGTGGAATCACATGTGGATCGGGGCAATTTGGGGGTCGAATTGCAATGAAACAGGTGGCCCCTTGTAACAACCCAGAGCCCCATCAAAGACTGCGGGGAATTCCCCGCAAACCTCAGCAAAGTCCCGCGGCGCACATTTATTCACTCCCCCTACTGTGATGCCCAATGGTGCAAACCACGCCCGCCCCAATAAGCTAACCAAATTTCCCTCCACTACTATCTTCTATCAGTGGAGTCTCAGCTGAATACAAAACATATGAATTTCTTTGCCGGATTAGACCAACAAGCAGTCCATCGAGTCCAGCACTAAATCTCCAACAGAGGCTAGAGAGGTAGTATCTGAGCTTTAGAATGATGTAACAGACACACCTCTGCTCTTGGCTCCAGTAGCCAGCCCTTATGATCTGGGATATCATGAATGTCTGGGACTGTGACCATTATTTATAAACCAAAGATATACTTGTAATCAGTTAGCTATTAGGCTGGATCTTGGCTATTTAAATATCTGAAGGTGAAACCAGAGGAGAGACTACCATTTTAAAAATTCAAATTGCTAGTGATATTTAAATATGCCATGTATATATACATTGTACCAGTTAAGCAATCTTTCCCCCCCACCTTAGCAGACTCCCAGACGAATACCATTGCCAGGAAGGTGGATGCTTTGCAAGAACTGTGCGTTTTACAGAAGGAAACAGTTGGAACATCTGGTAACCACAGTTATATATCACGTGTTTGTTTCTAAGATTATCCATAGCACATCAGACTAGAAAGCTGGATTCTCTAATTCTTTGCAACCTACAAGAGCATTTAAACCAGATTTTTTTAAAAGTGAATGCAAAATGCTGCCAAATGTGCAAGGTAAAACAGTACAGCACTCCGTTGTCTCTTTATAAAGGTGTACATAACTGAGGATCAAGATTTATCTGGTCTCTTGCTGTTTAGAAAAAAATTCCTCAGAATTGTGATGCAGATGATCCTTGAAAGTATAAAAATAGAAAACATAAATTTATTTGCCATTATGCAAGTTTACTTTGTAAAGTCGTCTTGGAAAACAGCTAAATAAATTAGTAAGACTTGTATTACCCTATGCTGTTGAATCCATCACAATTCACAACAGAAGTCTGAATTAAGTCACACACTGCATTAAACTTATTTACATATGCATTATTTCTATTAAATGTGAGATCTTTACTTCAAACCCAGTGCTCCAATGCAGAATTATAGCAGTGATTAGTGTCTGAATACTACCAGGGGATCCAAGTTTAAATTCTCACTCTGCTATGGAAACTCTTGGGGTGTCCTTGGGACAGTCTCAGCCTAACTTACCTCACAAGGTTGCTGTGACAGCCAGCTTGGGGCCGTGATTAGAGCTAGGGATGGCCATGAACTGGGAAAATGTGGTTTGGTTCAGTTTGTTGTGTGCCTGGTTCACAAACCACAAACCATCACAAACGTTTAGCTGCCAAATGAACTGATTCTGTTTGTGAGGTTCGTGATGCGGTAGAATCCCCCCAGCAAATTAAAGACACCAAACTCACAGGGAGTCTCCGGCTGGCTGTCCTCTACCTTCCCTCCAAGTATGGTGAGGATTAGATTTACAGGTTGAGTTACAACCCCCCCCCCCCGAAGGAGCCCCCAGGAAAGTGCTTTCTGGGGAAATGACAGGGGGTCATTTTGACAGATGGAGGTTCAGGAAGTGTATAGAATGGATCCTGTGCAAGCTAGAGACATCAAAATCCTCTATATGCCCTTCAAGTTCCGCCCCTCCTGTTGCTTTGAAGTTTGGCAAACACAGGGGTCATTTCATAAAAAAAGAGGTGCAGGAGCTCATTAGCATAACCATTAGCATAACTTATTTGCATATGCCACACCCCCTGACATCACTGGAAGTGTGCCAGAAGGCAACATCCACCGCTCAGGCTCCACTGGACTGTTTTGGATTGCTAGCTCTTAGGGGGTAGGGGGACACACAGACCTGTCCTCGCAGAGGAGGGAGAGCTTGTTCCTGAATAAAACTTGGTCTTAAAGGTGCCACTGGACTGTTTTGGATTGAGGTGTGGGGGTGGGGCTCTGCAACTTACCTGGCTGCTTCTTGCTCTGACTGAGGGCTGCTGGGAGCAGGGGGTGGGGCTTGCTGCATGTGCCGGCCCCCTGGGCTATTTACTGCCGGAGCTCTGCTCCTGTGCGCTCCTGCAGGAAATGACCCCTGGGCAAACATATATATTGGGTGGAGACAGTCAGTCTGGAAATGTATCCATCCATGAACTGCCATGAACAGCTTGAAAGTTCATCAAAAGTTTGTGGTAGTTGACTTGCCACGACCTCCACTTCACAAACCACAAACCGGCCAAAATTCATAATGAACTTTAGTTCATGAGCATGTCCATTTCTAATTACAGCATTAGACTAGGATCTGGAATGCCTATGTTCAAATTCATTCCCAGTCAAGGAAGCTTGCTGAGTGACCTTGGGCCAGTCACATGCAGTCAGTCTAACCCACCTCAGAGGGTTGTTGTGGAAATAAAATGGAGGGGGGGGCATGTTGTAGTAAACCACTTTAGTTCCCCAGTGGGGAGAAAGATAGGGTATAAACAAATTAAATAAATAAATAAAAGGGACCATGTATGCCACCTTTAAGTCTCTGGAGAAAGTGAGAGATTAAAAAAAAAATCTAATAAATAATAAAGGAACCTCATTGCAAACTAGACCCACTAAGGAATTTCCCAAGTAGACTGGTTGGGCATATGATACCAACAAAACTATCCCCTTACATGTTTTGCTTTGTTTTGCAGCTGCCTTGAAATAATCTGCACATGAAATGTAAGAAGGTGGGGAGGACTCTTGCATTTGAAGGCTCAGAACTGACAGATGGATAAGCCACTATCAACTTTGCCCCAAGTTACTACTCTTTCAATGACCTGGCTCCCCTTGATCTTCTTTGACAGTCTCATTGAGTATATCTTTCCATCTAGTAAACTTTTTAAAAGGATGCTGTCATTCAGCTTTGATGTACAAAATATTATGCTATGGTAATGAGGGCTGGCCTGACTGCACAAGGAACCAAGGAAGTTGCTTTGGGGCAGAAACACATAGTCTGAGAGGTGTGCCCCAGCATCTTTTGAAGGAACCTTTGGCTGTGGTTTCTCATACCGCATAGTGCAGGGACTCTGGACATGCTCTCTTGCCATTTTTAAATGCCTGTCCTTGAAATGGTATCTTAAAATGTTATGAATTGTGCTCCATTTCCCATGGCCTTTTATTCTACTGCTTATATTTTGAACTGTGCGTGTGTGTGTGTGTGTGTGTGTGTGTGTGTGTGAGGGAGAGAGAGATATTTTATGCATCTGATAAAGTAGGCTCTGTTCTGTATCATGCCACAATTAATCTGTTAATATTTGAGTTGTTACAAGACTCTTTTTTGTTTTTGTCATGAAGTGCCACTTGCTTTTTCATGGATTTCTTTGTTTTGTTTTGTTTTAAGCAGGAAGATTAGAACAGAGTATCAGATATAAGTCTTAGTAGATTACTGTAAGGGTGACAGTTTCAAAAATGTTCCATTCTTTTTTCCTTGCAATCCTATCCCAGCACTTCTATATTTTTGATACCCATACAATTTGATTTGTAATGCATTCCCTTTGGTTTGTGTCTTTCAAAGGACTGCATTTAGATCTTACAAAAGAGAAACTGAAATGTAGCTTTCTCCAGGTCCTGTAAAGTTGACTTAGATTATCCCAGTTTTCTCAAAGCATCTTAAATCATGAAAACAAAGATAAATGATAAACACCAACTTAACAACAAATTATTAAAAGCAACATCAACTCCCAGCAGTAAGAAAAGCAAAATCCCAATGGAATAACTCTTCACCTTGCATCTAAATTACAGCAGTGTGAGTACCAACCAAACAAAGCTGGTGAAACACAGCACTCTGGCAGAAAGGCTAGACCTAATAAGCACCATCTATAATAGGGCCTCCAATATGGTTGCCAGCTCCAGGTTGGGAAATTCCTGGGAACTTGGGGGATGGAGCCTGGGGTGGGTGGGGTTTGGAGAGAGGAGGGACCTCTGCAAGGTGTGATGCCAGAGTCTACCCTCCAAAGAAGCCATTTTCTCCAAGGGAAATGGTCCCTGTAGACTGAAGATGGTTTGTAATTTGGGGAGATCTCCAGATTGCACCTGGAGGCTAGCAACTTTAGTCTCCAATGGTATCGGGCAGTTTTATGGAGGCAGATTAGTCTGGGCTCAGAGCTGCTTATGGTGCTTGTGTGCACTTATCAACTTAGTGCTTGTTTTCCTTCTAGTTTTATGTGCAACAGTGCACCAGCCTATCAGCATTCTTTGCTTATCATCTCCTGAACCTGCAGCATTATTACACCACTTGCCTCCAAAGAAGATACCAAATTGTTTATTGGGATTTCATTCTACCAGCAACTAACAATGGTTTTCTAAGTAAATATACTACTTTTCCATTGATTTGAAAATTTAAGCATACAAAGGCTGACTAAGATGTCTTTTTTATGCTTTATCTTTACCTGGGTCATTGAATTGTCTCTATTTATCATACTGAATAGATTCTAAGATTCTGTTTTTAACATTCAAGTAGCTGCTGGAATGTGATCTTACCACTATCTTAGAGGATCGATTGGCTCTTCCTTTTGTTCTGCTGTTTATTCATTCTTCACTTTATTTCTGTCTCTCTGTGTGTGTGTGTGTGTACAGTGTGCTGATTTTCATTTGGGAACATTTCACACTTCCTTCAAGCTTTGATGTCCTGTTCTATGTTATTGTCATTGTGGTTATCATTAGAATTTGTCGAGTTGCATGGTTATGACAAACTAAAGAATCCACATAATTTCTCAAGACTAAAATAAAAAAGAAACAACGTGAACGGATCCTCTCTATGCCAGTCTACTAGCAAAGTATTTACAGCTCAGAGGACTCTCTGAGGTTTGATGTTTTTTGCAACCCAGACTTCTATGGAATGCAAGGAGAGTTTAATAAACCACTGTGGCAGAAAGTAAAAAATGATAGATTGGAAGGCAATACATCAGCAAGATAGAGATCTCACATTAAGCTGACCTTTACGTGTGAAAAGCAGCTTTACCTGCAATGAGCTGCCAAACCTGCTTTGACCTGCTGCAGGTCTCCAGGCTATGCAGATATCAAGTATGAGTTTCTTCCTTGTCTGAAGCAATTCTCGATGTTAGCACAATCAGCTTGCATCTTGCCACTTGCAAAACTGGAGTGTTGGTGGGTTTTGTTGTTGTTGTTTGTTTTTAAGGACATAGGCAAAAATCCTTTAAAAAAATTAGAAATGTATTAATACAAAAGTTAAAATATGTATTAATTTTACGTGCCGCTCGCTCCTATGCCTGATTTTCAGAAGCGTCACACAGAGCACCACAATACCTATTCACAAGTAAGAGTTCATACCTTACTTCCTCGATTTGAAGCTGTAAATGCTGTGTTTGTTTGGCCTCAGAACAACTGCCAGTTTGATCTCTGATGTAATCCTTTTAACACCAGCTATGCACCTTCAGAACTGAGCTTGACTGAGTAAATAATTTAAGATTAAAAAAAAAAATCTTTTAAGAGGCATTTGAAGAATGCTGTTAATGAGGCTAATCAAGGGGCTTGCAGAGAGGCTGAATGCCGTCTCCAGGCACTAGCAATGCCAGATCTCCCAGTCAATCCCCAATACAGGACCATCTCAGACCTGTCATGCAGCTAATGGGCTTGTTTTCTGGATGGGAGAGAGAAAGGGGAGCAATGAAGAGTATGATAATGGTTTTCTGTGAGCAGACAAAGGAGACTACCTACCTGCCTGCATAAACCCCTGACTGATTACCTAAAGGAGGTCCAGACAGACAGAAGGAGTCCAAGGCAATATTTACTAATAAAATAATCTTTGTTCCTTAAAGAAATCATAATCTGAATATGAAGGAGTTTCACAAGGATTTTACTTCATTAGGTTAGGATGATGTCTAACTCACACTTTATGTTTCTTTGCATGCTTCCTTGTCAGTTCAAACTAAATATGAAATGCTCCCATTTAGCATATCACAATAAAAATAATAATTAAATATGCTTTCTGCTGTTTGGTTACAGTACAGTGTATTGGGATTGAAGCCCCACAGCATTCAGACAACTGGTATAGACTATCCACTTTCAGTGTAGCAACATGTATTCCGTTATTAGAGTTATGCATACCAGGAGCCCATCAACCACATGTGACAAGAGTGCATGCCATCCATTATCCTTCTGATAAACATGGCCACATGGTGAGTGAACACAGGCAACATGCAGATTTACCGTGCATATGGTGGTGGCTATAGTAAGGATGGGAACTGGGTAAAATAAAAAATTGCTTCTCCACGCTTTCTTTGCTCACATAAAAGAAAAGTGAGGTTTCTTTCAGCTCATTCCCTTTTTTCCATATGACATTTTGTTACTTAACCATTGGCTTTTTCAAGGGCCTTAGTAAGCTTCTGGAGAAAGCAGGCTGTGGGAGAAGGTCCTTGTGCCTTGTGTTCATAGGGTCTAACTAACCCATTGAGACCCATAGGTTGTACTTCGCTCGTTTTGAAATCATTTAAGCAACAGATTTTCAAAAAAGGTATTTCAAAACAGAAACAATGATGACAATACATTATTAACTCATATATTCAGACAGTTCCACTTAGTACATCAGTTATATCTTCCTTCTGTACAAAAGAGTATAGTTAATAATGGATTATCTTGCAAATTGTGTCACAGAAATAGGTGCCTTTGTTCATCTTTGATCTTTGAAATGTTAGACTATTTTTAGAAACCATATTGGGGAAAACCATTAACATCCTGGATGTGGCTTCAAAGTTAATACACATTACAACAGCAGACCTAAAGTGATAAGTTGTCACTATTTTCATATACAGTTTCCATAACAAAGGACCTCCATTAATTTGCGTTAAAAGCCGGGTTAATTTAGGTGGGTAGAGGAATCACCATAAGGCAACTTTTCCCCTTCATTATTGACATGATATGAGACTAGCTCACATTCCTTATGTAATTCTGATAGACCACTCCCTAGGCTCCCTAGCCAGTTTGATGTAGTGATTAAGTGTGCGGACTCTAATCTGGGAGAACCGGGTTTGATTCCCCACGCCTCCACTTGCAGCTGCTGGATGATCTTGGGCAAGCTATAGTTCTGTCAGAGCTGTTCTTAAAAGAGCAGTTTCTATCAGAGCTCTCTCAGCCCCACCTACCTCACAGGGTGTCTGTTGCGGGGAGGGGAAGGGAAAGGAGTTTGTAAACCACTCTGAGACTCCTTCGAGTAGTGAAGGGTGGGGTATAAATCCAATCTCCTCCTCAGAAGTTCCTTTCCCCGTTTTACGGGTAATTTCCCTCTACTACCGAATTTAATAACCCTTACCTTCAGTTCTAATGACCCAGGTTTTTTTTAATGCAGGGGAAATTTTAAAAAATGTGGTTTTATTTATTTATTTATTATTTATTTAAAACATTTTAATGCCACTTTCCCACACAATCAGGGTCTATATGGTGGTGAACACAAAATCATTAAAACAGTAAAATAATTTAAAATACAGTTAAACCAAGGTCAGTTCCCCTGGAGGAAATGGTTGCTTTGGAGGATGGACTCTATGGCATTATATCCTGCTGAGGTCCCTCCTCTCCCCAAACCACACCCTCCCCAAGCTCCACCCCCAAAATCTCCAGGTAGTTCTCAACCTAGGATTGGCAGCCCTACACCATAAAGTTGTAACTCCCTCAGCCCTTCCCCAGAGCAGGGTTTCTAGACACGAAAGCTGGATTTTTGGCCTGGAAACATACTCCTGTTGTTTTGCTAGGGATGATGTCGGAGATGTCTTTCTAGCTTCAGTGCTGATTGGTGGGAATGCTAAAATGCTCTGGTTTCCATATATAAAAGGAGAAAAACACTCTCAGGAAAATCAGAGTTTCCTTGGGGTGTGGGTGCTTGAAATGCACAGATCTGTTGAGGACTACCCAGGGATAGGGCCAGTTGGGGCTATGTGTGCAAGAGTAGAGCTAAGGGGTAAAATGGCAGAGCCAACCAAAAACACACTATTCCCCTAAGAGGCACAGCCAGGGGTCTTTTCGTAAAAAAAGAGCTGCAGGAGCTCATTAGCATATGCTAATGAGCTACTGGGCTATTAGCATATGCCACGCCCCCTGCCATCACCGGAAGTGATGGCAGAAGGGGAAGCAAAAGGGGGGGAGGCATCTTCAAAAGCCTCCCCTCCCCTCCCCTTGGGGGGGGGAGCAAAGAGAAGGGGTTTAAACTTTAAACCCCTTCTCACTAGAGTTGGGCCACAGGAGGAAAGACAGAAGGAAAGAGAGAGAGTAGAGAGAAGGAAATAAAGGAGGAAAGAGGGAAAGAAACAGAAGGAAAAGGAGGGCAAGAAAGAGAAGGGAAGAAGGAGGTAAACAGGGAAAGGAAGAAAAAAGAGAAGAAGGCAGGAAAGAAAGAAAGAAAGAGGGGAAGAAGGAAGGAAAGAGGGAAAGGAGAGAAGGAAAGGAGGAAAAGAGAGGAAGGAAGAGAAGGGAAAG